>NW_027254522.1:45907-309667 GCF_044704955.1 Pristiophorus japonicus
TCAATCCCCACCCCCCCATCACCCTTCAATCTACATCCTCCCCCACACCCCTCAATCTCCACCCCCCATCAACACTCAATCTCCACCCACCCCTCAATCTCCACCCCCCATCACCCTCAATCACCACCCCACATGACCCTCAATCTCCACCCCCTCACCCCTCAATCTCCACCTCCCACCACCCCTCAATCTCCAACCCCCATCACCCCTCAATCTCCAAACCCCCATCACCCCTCAATCTCCACCCCCCATCACCCCTCAATCTCCACCCTCCCCCCACCCCTCAATCGCCACCCCCCATCACACCTCAATCTCCACCCCCCATCACCCCTCAATCACCACCCTCCCTCACCCCTCAATCTGCACCCCCCATCACCCCTCAATTTCCACCCTCCCCCACACCCCTCAATCTCCACCCCCATCACCCCTCAATCTCCACCCCCCCATCACCCCTCAATCTCCACCCCCCCCATCACCCCTCAATCTCCACCCTTCACCCACCCCTCAATCTCCACCCCTCCATCACCCCTCAATCTCCACCCCCCCATCACCCCTCAATCTCCACCCTCCCCCACCCCCAAATCTCCACCCCCATCACCCCTCAATCTACACCCCATCACTCCTCAATCTCCACCCCCCCATCACCCCTCAATCTCCACACCCCTCACCACTCAATCTCCACACCCCCATCACCCCTCAATCTCCACCTCCCCCCACCCCTCAATCTCCACCTCCCCACCACCCCTCAATCTCCGCCCCCCATCACCCCTCAATCTCCACCCCCCCATCAACCCCTCAATCTCCACCCCCATCATCCCTCAATCTCCACCCTCCCCCCCACCCCTCAATCTCCACGCCCCCATCACCCCGCAATCTACACCCTCCCCCACACTCCTCAATCTCCACCCCCCATCAACACTCAATCTCCATCCTCCCCCCCACCCCTCAATCTCCACCCCCCCATCACCCATCAATCACCACCCCCCATCACCCCTCAATCTCCACCCCCTCACCCCTCAATCTCCACCTCCCCACCCCTCAATCTCCAACCCCCATCACCCCTCAATCTCCACCTCCCCATCACCCCTCAATCTCCACCCTCCCCCCCACCCCTCAATCTCCACCCCCATCACCCCTCAATCTCCACCCCCATCACCCCTCAATCTCCACCCTCCCCCACCCCTCAATCTCCACCCCCCATCACCCCTCAATTTCCACCCTCCCCCACACCCCTCAATCTGCACCCCCCATCACTCCTCAATCTCCACCCCCCCATCACCCCTCAATCTCCACCCCCCCATCACCCCTCAATCTCCACCCTTCACCCACCCCTCAATCTCCACTCTTCCATCACGCCTCAATCTCCACCCCCATCACCCTCAATCTCCACCGTCCCCCACCCCTCAATCTCCACCCCCCATCACCCCTCAATCTCCACCCTCCCCCGCACCCCTCAATCTCCACCCCATCACTCCTCAATCTCCACCCCCCACCCTCAATCTCCACATCCCCCCACCCCTCAATCTCAACTCCCCATCACCCCTCAATCTCCACCCCCTATCACCCCTCAATCTCCACCCCTCCCATCACCCCTCAATCTCCACCCCCCACCCCTCAATCTCCACCCCCCATCACCGCTCAATCTCCACCCCACCCCAATCACCCCTCAATCTCCACCCTCCCTCCACCCCTCAATTTCCACCCCCCCATCACCCCTCAATCTCCACCCCCCATCAACCCTCAATCTCCACCCTCCCAACACCCTTCAATCTACCACCACCGCCCCATCACCCCACAATCTCCACCCTCCCCCCCACCCATCAATCTCCACCACCCCCCCACCCCTCAATCTCCACCTCCCCCCACCCCTCAATCTCAACTCCCCATCACCCCTCAATCTCCACCCTCCCATCAACCCTAAATCTCCACCCACCACCCCACCCGTCAATTTCCACCCTCCTCCCACCCCTCAATCTCCACCTCCCCATCACCCCTCAATCTTCACCCCCCCATCACCCTTCAATCTACCACCACCCCCCATCACCCCTCAATCTCCACCCTCCCTCCCACCCGTCAATCTCCACCCTCCTCCCACCCGTCAATCTCCACCCCCAAATCTACCACCTCCCCCATCACCCCTCAATTTCCACCCTCCCCCCAACCCTCAATCTCTACCCTCCCCCACCCCTCAATCTCCACCCCCCAACACCTTTCAATCTCCACCCCATCACCCCTCAATCTCCACCCCTCAACCCTCAATCTCCACCCCTCAATCTCCAACCCCCATCACCCCTCAATCTCCATCCCCCCATTACCCCTCAATCTCCACTCCACCCCAATTACCCCTCAATCTCCAACCCCCATCACCCCTCAATCTCCATCCCCCCATCACCTCTCAATCTCCACTCCACCCCAATCACCCCTCAATCTCCACCCTCCGCATCACCCCTCAATCTCCACTCCCACTCACCACTCAATCTCCACCTCCACCTCAATTCCCCCCTCAATCCCTCTCAATACCTCTCAATCACACCTATCCCGCTCTAATCCCCCTCTTTCCCCCCTCTTTCCCCCAAAATCCCTCCTCAAATCCCACACTCAAATCCCCACAACCCACCCCTCAATCCCACACTCAAACCCCCACAACCCACCCCACAATCCCACACTCAATCTCCTCACAATCCCACATTCAACCTCCCCAACTCAATCCCCCCTAAACCACCAGACGATTCTCCCACTCGATCCGCGCCATCTACCCACCCCCCTCCCTCACCACTATCCTGTGTGTTGTTTGGATCATTCACAGTGACCAGGACTGGAGCATTGCCTCTCATGAAGCAGTTACACACTCCATGCAGTAGCCCTCACCTCGACTTTCAACAAAGGCTCCCTCCATTGCCTGCCATAACACCACCACAACCCCAGCATAACCCCGCCCCGACCCCAGCATAACCCCGCCCCGACCCCACCCCGCCCCGACCCCACCATAACCCCGCCCGCCCCGACCCAGCCATAAACCCACCCTGCCCCTAACGGCATAACCCCAAACCCACCACAACCCCTCCAAAATCCCAGCATAACCCCGTCCCGACCACAGCATAACCCCGCCCCAATCCTGCCATAACCCCGCCCCGACCCCGGCATAATCCCGCCCCGACCCCGCCATAACCTCGCCCCGACCCCGCCATAAACCCGCCCTGCCCCAACCCGGCATAACCCAAAACCCACCACAACCCCTCCCAAATCCAAGCATAACCCCATCCCGACCACAGCATAACCCCGCCCCGACCCCGCCATAACCCCACCCCGACCCCGCCATAACCCCGCCCCGACACTGCCATAACCTCGCCCCGACCCGGCCATAACTCCGCCCCGACCCCGGCATAACCCCGCCCTGACCCCGCCATAACCTCGCCCCGACCCCGCCATAACCTCGCCCCAACCCCGCCATAAACCCGCCCTGCCCCAACCCGGCATAACCCCAAACCCACCACAACCCCTCCCAAATCCCAGCATAACCCCATCCCGACCACAGCATAACCCCGCCCCGACCCCGCCATAACCCCGCCCCGACCCCGCCATAACCTCGCCCCGACCCCGCCATAAACCCCGCCCTGCCCCAACCCGGCATAAACCCAAACTCACCACAACCCCTCCTAAATTCCAGCATAACCCCATCCCGACCACAGCATAACCCCGCCCCGACCCCGCCATAACCCCGCCCCGACCCCGCCATAACCCCGCCCCGACACCGCCATAACCTCGCCCCGACCCGGCCATAACTCCGCCCCGACCCCGCCATAACCTCGCCCCGACCCCGCCATAACTCTGCCCCGACCCCGGCATAACCCCGCCCCAACCCTGCCCCGACCCAGCCATAACCACGCCCCAACCTCGCCCCAACCCAATCATAACCCCGCCCCAACCCTGGCATAAACAAGCCCCAACCCCGGCATGACCCCTCCCCACCCCGGCATGACCCCGCCCCCGGCATGACCTGCCCCGACCCTGCCATAACCCCTCCCCAGCCCCGCCCAAACCCCTCCCCAACTCCGGATACATTGCGTAAACAGAGCTGCCACTGAGTTTACAGCGACACATCGGGTGAATGCCAGAGGAGATTGCGGGCGCCTGACTCCAAGCCACCTTGTGGTTCCCCGGTGCGTACGCAGTCTCCTGTGACAATAACTTGGCCGCAACCTCGGAGTAAATGTTGACTGTATTTTGGCAGGAATCAGGAGATTGGGGAGAACGTGTTAGCGGTTTGCTTGGCTATCCTTGTTGCCCTTCTTGGATTCACCCTCCTTAACCAAGGACATTTCAAGGATATCTCGGTCTTCCATTTCTGCCTGGTTATTGCAAGCTGCCAGTATTCCCTCCTGAAAGTAAGTGAGTGTTGTGTTGTGTCCCTCAGCCCAGTGGTGCTGATGTGTTGCAGCTCCTGACTGCTCTTTTCTCTTCCTGTTTCAGAGCGCTCAGCCTGATCCTGCATCACCTGTACACGTGAGTTACCAAGACCATACGCCCGGAATTTGACTCAAATACTTTAACTAATTGCTGTGATTCCAGCTTTCCAGAATGCCAACACTCCCACCACACCGACCAACTCCAAGGCCTGACCTCCGCCATGCTCCCGAATGCAGTGGGTCACGTTCTGGCTGATTTAAGACAATGATGACCCAAGGCAGACTCTCCAGGTTCAGGGCAGTGTCGGCAACTCTGGAGGTGTCATCACATGATCTCCCGCCTCCTCACTCTCCTGCCATTGGTCGACACGACATGTCCATTCTCATGGTGCCCCGCGCCCACATTCTCCTCATTGGTCGACATTTCCATCCTCGGGGTGCCCCGCCCCCACACTCCCACCATTGGTCGACATGTCTATCCCCACGGGACACCGCCTTCCCAGCCAATCGAAAAGCGAACAGACACTTCATTACCCAATTGGAAGAGTTTTGACAATCAGTCAGACAGCCTTTTTTTTACTCATAATTTTAATACTGATGATCAAGTTGTTCAAAGAATGTTTTTGGAACATGCCATTTTGTTAACGCTCCTATGATTTGTCTCCCGGGCGGTTGCTCCCAGCAGATTAGGGAAACGAGTCTAAATCCTGGAGACCCCAGAGCCATCGTAGCAGCCCTTGATGCGTATGACATTGACAACGCCGTGCTTATTGTCCAACCTGCATTCCCCTGAGGGCCGTTCAGGGCCAACCACGCAGAGTGAGACTGGAGTCACGTATCGGCCCAGACCCGGCAAGGCCAGCAATCCCCGTCCCTGGGGGACATGAGTGCACCAGTTGTTTTTTCCCAACACCCCGGCAGCTCTCAGGGCGATTTGATCTGGCGTGGTCCATCAATCACCGCATTTACGGAGTTCAATTTCCCAACTGGCCATGTTGGGGTTTGAACAGCCTCTGGGTTGTAACTCCACTGCCATAAACACCAGGCAAGAAATACTTGCTTCTGTCCAATACTTGCTTCTGCTCAAGGATCTATCCTTGGCCCCCTCCTATTCCCATCTACATGTTGCCCCTTGGCGACATCATCTGAAAACACAGCGTCAGTTTCCACATGTACACTGGTGACACCCAGCTCTACCTCACTAACTCTTCTCTCGACCCCTCCACAGTCTCTAAATTGTCAGATTGCTTGTCTGACATCCAGTTCTGGATGACCAGAAATTTTCTCCAATTGAATATTGGGAAGGCCGAAGCCATTGTTTTTGGTCCCCGTCACAAACTCCGTTCCCTAGCCACTGACGCCATCCCTCTCCCCAACTTCTGTCTGAGACTGAACCACACTGTTCGCAACCTTGGTGTCATATCTGACCCTGAAATGAGCTTCCGACCACATATCTGCAGCATAACTAAAACCGCTATTTCCACCTCCATAACATCGCACGTCTCCGCTCCTGCCTCAGCTCATCCGCTGCTGAAACTCTCATCCATGCCTTTGTTATCTCCAGACTTAACTATTCCAACGCACTCCTGGCTGGCCTCCCACATTCTACCCTACGTAAACTAGAGGTGATCCAAAACTCGGCTGCCCGTGTCCTAACTCGCACTAAGTCCCGCTCACCCATCACCCCTGTGCTCACTGACCTACATTGGCTCCTGGTTAAGCAAGCCTTGATTTCAAAATTCTCATCCTGGTTTTCAAATACCTCCCTATCTCTGTAATCTCTCCCAGCCCCACAACCCCCGAGATGTCTGCGCTCCTCAAATTCTGCCCTCTTAAGCATCACTGATTATAATCGCTCAACCTTCGTTGGCCGTGCCTTCAGCTGCTTGGGCCCCAAGATCTGGAACTCCCTCCCTAAACCTCTCTGTCTCTCTACCTCTCTTTCCTGTTTCAGGACACTCCTTAAAACTTCCCTTCACTTGCCCTAAGTTTTCCTTATGTGGCTCTGCGTCAACTTGTTAATCTCATGATACTCCTGCGAAGCCCCTCGGGACGCTTTATTATGTTAAAGGCGCGATGTAAATACAAGTTGTTGTTGTCATAAGCTCGTCTTCGGCGACCATATGGAATCCCATTTGAACTCGGGAACTAACCCGACACCCGCAGCCTGTGGTCGCGCTGAGCAGTAATGTGAAAGTTGACAGGACATGGAGAACACTGTGATGGAGCATACAAGGGTTGGATATTTTCCCGGGAATGTTTTCCAGGCTGGGGATGTGAATCAGCTGCTGTGCTGTTTTCATTGTGTGAAAAGGGGGGAGCAGGAAGGAAGGGAGAGAGAGAGAGAGACTTTGTGTGAGGGTTTTGTATGGCTGGAGAGTAGAGGGGCTCCTGTTTGGCACAGCTCAGTGTTGACGTCAGTTATTAAATAGTCGGCTAATTAATCCTGAAATGCACAATATATATCGATCCTATTTAATGAAAACGAAACCAGGCGGGGTGTGTAACGGGCTGGATGTGTAACGGGCGGGTGTATAACAGGATGTGTAATGAGCGGGTGTATAACGGGCGGGTGTATAACAGGATTTATAACGGGCAGGGTGTATAACGGATGGGGTGTATAATAGGCGGGTGTATAATGGGCGGGTGTATAACAGGCGGGGTGTGTGACGGGCGGGTGTGTAATGGTTGGGTGTATAACCGGCGGGATGTTCGACGGGTGGGGTGTGTGACGGGCGGAGTGTATAACGGGTAGGGTGTGTGACGGGCGGGGTATATAACGGGCGGGGTGTATAATAAGCGGGTGTATTAACGGGCGGGTGTATAACGAGCGGGTGTATGACAGGCGGCGGTATAACGGACGGGTGTATAACGGGCAGGTGTGTGATGGGCGGGTGTATAACGGGCGAGGTGTGTAATGGGTAGTGTGTGTAACGGGCGGCTGTATAACGGGAGGGATGTATACCGGGTGGGGTATATAATGGGCAGGTGTATAACGGGAGGGATGTATACCGGGTGGGGTATATAATGGGCTGGTGTATAACGGGAGGGATGTATACCGGGTGGGGTGTATAACGGGCAGGGTCTATAACTAGCGGGTGTATAACGGACGGGGTGGAAAACGGGCGAGTGTATTACGAGCTGGTGTATAATGGGCAGGGTGTATAACGGGCAAGTGTATAACAGGATGTATAACGGGCAGGTGTGTGACTGGTGGGGTGTATAACGGGCGGGTGTGTGACGGCCGGGTGTGTGACGGCCGGGTGTATTACAGATGGGGTGCAAAGAGGCGGGTTTATGACGGGCGGGGTGGAAAGCGGGCGGGTGTATAACGGGCGGGCTGTATAACGTGCAGGGTGTGCAACGGGCGGGGTGTGTAATGGGTGGGTGTATAATAGGAGTGGTGTATAAGGTGCAGGGTGTGTAATGGGCGGAGTGGAAAGCGGGCGAGTGTATAACGGGCGGGGTGTGCAACGGGTGGGGTGTGTAATGGGTGGGTGGAAAACGGGCTGTGTGTGTAACGGGTAGGTGTATAACGGGAGTGGTGTATAAGGTTCGGGGTGTATAACACGCGGGGTGTGTAACGGGTGGGTGTATAACTGCGGGGTGTATAACGGGTGGGTGGAAAACGGGTGAGTGTATAACGGGTGGGTGTATAACGGGTAGGGTGTCTAAGGGGCTGGGGGCGTGTGTATAACGGGTGAGGTGTGTAACGGGTGAGGTGTGTAACGAGTGGGGTGAAAATGGGCGGGGCGTGTAACGGGCGGGTGTATAACAGGTGGAATGCATAACAGGGTGTATAACGGGCGGGTGTATAACAGGCGGAATGCATAACAGGGTGTATACCGAGCGGGGTGTACAACGGGCGGGCTGTATAATGGACGGGATGCATAACAGGGTGTATAACGGGTGGGGTGTGTAACGGGCGAGTGTATAACGGGCGAGTGTGTAACAGCGTGTATAATGGGCATGGTGTATAACGGGTGGGTTTATAACGGGTGGGGTGTCTCAGGGGCTGTGGGCATGTGTATAACGGGCGGGTGTGTAACGGGCGGGGTGTATAACAGGCGGAATGCATAACGGGGTGTGTAACGGGCGAGTGCATAACGGGCGAGTGTGTAACAGGGTGTGTAATGGGCGTGGTGTATAACAGGCGGGGTATATAATGGGCAGGTGTATAATGGGCATGGTGTATAACGGGTGGGTGTATAACGGGCAGGTGTATAATGGGCATGGTGTAAAAAGGGCGGGTGTATAACAGGCGGGGTATATAACGGATGGGTGTATAACGGGCGGGTGTATAATGGGCTAGTGTATAACGGGCGGGGTGTATGGCGGACGGGGTATAACGGCAGTTTGTGTGTAAGGGTTCAGGTGTATCAAGTCCATGGACTTGAGCGCATAAATCTCGGCTGACACTCCAGTGCAGTGCTGAGTGAGTGCTGCACTGTCGGAGGTGCCATCTTTCGGATGAGACATTTAAACGAGGCCCTGTCTGTCCTTTGAAGTGGACATAAAAGATCCGTGGCACCATTTTGAAGAAGAGCAGGGGAATTATCCCCAGTGTCCTGGGGCCAATATTTAGCCCTCAATGAACATAACAAAAACAGATTATCAGGTCATTATCACATTGCTGATGTTGGGAGCTTGCTGTGCGCAAATTGGCTGCCGCGTTTCCCACATTGCAACAGTGGCTACACTCCAAAAGCTCTTCATTAGCTGTAAAGCGCTTTGAGACGCCCGGTGGCTGTGAAAGGCGCTATAGAAATGCAAGTCTTCCTTAATACAAATTGCGGAATGTAACAGTCCTCGGAAGAGAAAAAACTCGAAGGGGAGTGGGGTGAATAGCCTCGAATAACAATAACTTGTATTTATATAGCGCCTCTAACAAGGCACATTGAAGCAGGCTTCCAGTGTCAGCTCAAGACTGCTGTGGCGCCCGTGGAGCTGTCAGCGGCGTAAGACGCAGTATGGAAGGATGGACGGCTTCTCAAGCTCTCCACCATTTTACCCGGCAGAACAGCAGAGATAGGGCATTGGACAACGGACTCCCACAGGATTCTGTCCTGGCACCGAGCTTATCCAACCTTTCCACCAGTGACCTGCCCAAAACAGAGCCCCGCAAGTGCGTGTACGCTGAGGACATTGCCTTGGCCACACAAAACGTGAATCTGTCCGTCACCGAGGAGACCCTGACCAGTGATTTACAGAGGACGGAGGCCGACTTCCGTTGATGGCGACTCCGGCCAAACCCGCTAAAGACCGTCACCTCGACATTCCATCTCAACACCCAGCAAGCAAACACAGCTTTGAAAGTCTCCTTCTGCAGTGCAGAGGTAAACCATGCCCAAAACCCTCCTATTTAGGGGTCACGCTCAATTGCATCCTGTCATATAGAAACATCTCCAGAACCTATGGAAGAAACTAAAGAGTATGGTCAAGGTGATCCAGAAACTCGCTGGATCCACATGGGGAGCAGACGCTCAAACCCTCCGTACGGCAGCACTCGCCCTGATGTACTCTACAGTGTGTACTGCTCTCCGGCATGGCTATCCAGTCCACATGGCAAATGCATTCATGTCCAGCTGAATTCTACCATCAGAATTATCACTGGCACGCTTTTATCGACACCAACACCTTGGCTGTCCGTGTTTGCAAACATCACACCACCACACCTAGGCCACAATATGCAGTCTCCAGAGAATACAACTGCTACACCAGCAAAGACATGCTGATCCAGGCCGATCGAACAAGCTACAACCAACCCGTCACAAATCTACAAGGCCATTTTGGACCATCGCCGAAGCCCTTCAGCGATCTCCCCTCAGCCTCGATGACCGATGGCGAAATGCTTGGAAGAACTGCGACACACGGAATGGATTCTTTATCGGGGACCCCACAGTACAACCTGAAGGATCAAACCTTCCCCACAAACAGTGGACAACCATCGACCGCCTCAGAACAGGTCACGGTCGATGCTGCCACCCTCTCCCTGGGTGGAAGATTAAAGCCTCCCCATCAAGTGACTGTGGCGCTCCTAATCAGATCCTGCAGCACCCCATTGAGCACTGCCCTCAGAGGGAATTACAAGATATCCACACTGTTACACCGGAAGTTTTGGCCTGGACATCCAACATAGATATTGACGTTTGAACGTAAGAGCATAAGAACTTAAGAAATAGGAGCAGGAATAGGCCATTTGGCCCCTTGAGCCTGTTCCGCCATTCAATAAGATCGTGGCTGATCTGATCATGGACTCAGCTCCACTTCCCTGCCCGCTCCCCATAACCCTTTACTCCATTATCGCTCAAAAATCTGTCTATCTCCGCCTTAAATATATTCAATGACCCAGTCTCCACAGTTCTCTGAGGCAACGAATTCCACGAATTTACAACCCTCACAGAGAAGAAATTCCTCCTCATCTCAGTTTTAAATGGGCGGCCCCTTATTTTAAGACTAAGTCCCCTAGTTTTAGTTCCCCTACCAGTGGAAATATCCTCTCTGCATCCACCATTTGATTTGCTTCGCTACTACCACACGGAAGAAGAATGTATTAAAATGTCCCAAGACACTTCATAGATGCTTTTTGTCACAATTTGACACCGAGACACATGAGATATTAGGACAGGTGACCAAGTGGTAGGTATTAAGGAGGAGAGAGAGGAAGTGCCACAGGGGAGTTTAGGGAGGGAATTCCTGAGCTTAGGGCCTTAGAAGCGATTAAAATCAGGGATGCTCAAGAGGCTAGAATTGGATGAGTGCAGAGATCTTGGAGGGTTGTGGGACTGGAGGAGGTTACAGAGGTAGGGAGGGTTGTAATGCTGGAGGAGGTTGCAGAGATAGGGAGGGTTGTAATTGTCATGTATTCAACCAGCATTGTAACCTATGTATAATCCGACCTAAGTTGTACACTGAGAACAATGACCACTAGATGGTGAACTTGTGGGAGACACTCCTAACCCAGACCTTCAGATATAAAAGGGGAAGCTCCACCCACTTCCTGCACTTGAGTGCTATGAAATAAAGGACAGGTCACAGACTGACCTTCTCTCAAGCATGGGCCTCGTGTGCATTTATACTGTATAGTAAGGACATATTAGTAATGCTGGATGAGGTCACAGAGATAGAGAGGCTTGTAGGGATGGAGGAGGTTACATAGATAGGGAGGGGTGTAGGGACTGGAGGAGGTTACAGAGATAGGGAGGGTTGTAATGCTGGAGGAGGTCACAGAGATAGGGAGGTGTGTTGGGCTGGAGGAGGTTACAGAGATGGGGAAGGTTGTAGGGCTGGAGGTGGTTACTGAGATAGGGAGGTGTGTAGGGCTGGAGGAGGTTACAGAGATAGGGAGGTGTGTAGGGCTGGAGGAGGTTACATAGATAGGGAGGGGTGTAGGGACTGGAGGAGGTTACAGAGATAGGGTGGGTTGTACTGCTGGAGGAGGTTACAGAGATAGGGAGGGTTGTGATGCTGGAGGAGGTTGCAGAGATAGGGAGGTGTGTAGGGCTGGAGGAGGTTACAGAGATAGGGAGGTGTATAGGGCTGGAGGAGGTTACAGAGATGAGGCGGGGTGTAGGGCTGGAGGTGACACAGATAGGGAGGGCCATGGAGTGGTTTGAACACAAGGATGAGACTGTTAAAATGGAAAGGTTGCCGGACCGGGAGCCAATGTAGATGAGCGGGCACAAGGGCGATGGGTGAAGGAGTCATGGTACAAGTTAGGATATGGGCAGCAGAGTTTAATATCAGAGCGCAGACTATTGTGCTGAGAATGGATGCGAGCGCTCAGTTTCTGTCAGAGTGCACAAGATAGAATGACACCAGCATCAAGAATGTGATAAACAGAGTCCCTGCCTTGTGAATTGCACGTAGCAATAGGCAATGCATGTTCAGACAGAGACAAAATATAAAAACAGATAGCAAGAGTTTCGACAGGTATATAAAAAGGAAAAGAGTGGCTAAAGTAAATGTTGGTCCCTTAGAGGACGAGACCAGGGAATTAGTGATGGGGAACATGGAGATGGCAGAAACTCTGAACAAATATTTTGTATCAGTTTTTAACGGTAGAGGACACTAACAATATCCCAACAGTGGATAGTTAAGGGGCTATAGGGGGGAGGGGGAGGAACTTAACACAATCACAATCATTAAGGAGGGGTACTCAGTAAGATAATGGGACTAAAGGCAGATAAATCCCCTGGACCTGATGGCTTGCATCATAGGGTCTTAAGAGAAGTAGCGGCAGGGATAGTGGATGTATTGGTTGTAATTTACCAAAGTTCCCTGGATTCTGGGAAGGTCCCAGCAGATTGGAAAACTGCAAGTGTAACGCCCCTATTTAAAAAAGGAGGCAGGCAAAAAGCAGGAAACTATAGACCAGTTAGCCTAACATCTGTGGTTGGGAAAATGTTGCCGTCCATTATTAAAGAAGCAGTAGCAGGACATTTGGAAAAGCAAAATTCGGTCAGGCACAGTCAGCATGGATTTATGAAGGGGAAGTCATGTTTGACAATTTCGCTGGAATTCTTTGAGGATGTAACGAACAGGATAGGTAAAGTGGATGTGGTGTATTTGGACTTCCAGAAGGCATTTGACAAGGTGCCACATAAAAAGTTCACAGGGTTGGGGGTAATATATTAGCATGGATAGAGGATTGGCTAACTAACAGAAAACAGAGAGTCGAGATAACAGATAACAGAGAGTTGACAACCAGTAACTAGTGGGATGCCGCAGGGATCAGTGCTGGGATCCCAACTATTTACAATCTATATAAACGACTTGAAAGAAGGGACTGACTGAGTGTAACGTAGCCAAGTTTGCTGACGATACAAAGATGGGAGGAAAAGCAATGTGTGAGGAGGACACAAACAGTCTGCAAAAGGACATAGACAGGCTAAGTGAGTGGGCAAAAATTTGGCAGATGGAATATAATGTTGGAAAGTGTGAGGTCATGCACTTTGGCCGAAAAAATCAAAGAGCAAGTTATTATTTAAATGCAGAAAGATTGCAAAGTGGGACCTGGGGGTACTTGTGCATGAAACACAAAAGGATAGTATGCAGGTACAGCAAGTGATCAGGAAGGCCAATGGAATCTTGGCCTTTATTGCAAAGGGGATGGAGTATTAAAGCAGGGAAGTCTTACTACAGCTATATAAGGTATTGGTGATGCCACACCTGGAATATTGCAATCAGTTTTGGTTTCCATATTTACGAAAGAATATCCTTGCTTTGGAGGCAGTTCAGAGAAGGTTCACTAGGTTGATTCCGGGATTGACTTCTGAGGAAAGGTTGAGTAGGTTGGGCCTCTACTCATTGGAATTCAGAGAATGAGAGGTGATCTTATTGAGACAAATAAGATTATTAGGGGGCTTGACAAGGTGGATGCAGAGAGGATGTTTCCACTGATGGGGGAGAATAGAACCGGCGGGCATGACCTTAGAATAAGGGGCTGCCCATTTAAAATTGAGATGAGGAGAAATTTCTTCTCTGAGGGTTCTAAATCTGTGGAATTCGCTGCCTCAGAGAGCTGTGGAAGCTGGGATATTGAATAAATTTAAGACAGAAATGGACAGTTTCTCAAACAGTAAGGGGATAAGGGGTTATGGGGAGCGGGCAGGGAAGTGGAGCTGAGTCCATGATCGGATCAGCCACGATCGTATTAAATGGCGGAGCAGGCTCAAGGGGCCGTATGGCCTACTCCTGCTCCTATTTCTTATGTTCTTATGTTCTTATGTAGTATAGAAGGGAATAACGATTGTCTCATCATTAATATTCACAATGTCGTATTGGACAGAGACCTTGCTGTGAGCCACTGCACCCTGGGCAATAGCGGAGACCTTGTGAGATTCCTGCACTTCCCAATGCAGCTCAGTTGAGCATGTTTGGATCAAATGTGATTTTTCCTTGAAACAGGTATTATTGCTGACACAGCCTGCAAAAGACCTCAGTTTCACACATCCCAATTTTGTGAAACTTTACATTTCTGCAATTTCTGATATTCAGTACATGCTGAATCCTAGGGCAAAATTACTGCCGGTGCTGCCCGTTTCTTGTGGTAGATTACACAGGATATATGGCACAGAACCTGTCCATGCCGGCGTTTATGCTCCACTCGAGCCGCCTCCCGTCTTCCCTCATCTAAATCTTTCAGCATAACCCTCTATTCCCTTCTCCTTCGTATGCTTGTCTCATCCTAGGCATTCCCTCGGAGGAAGACTTGTTTCCACTCCTAAAGTGAGTTCTTTACAAGAGCCACAGACCCTGTCACAGGTGGAACAGATATTCGTCGGGGGAAGAGGTAGGTGAGACTGATTTGCCGCACGCTCCTTCCGCTGCTTGCGCCTGACCTCTTCACGCACGCAGCGTTGAGACTCGAGGTGCTCAACGCCCTCCCGGATGCACTTTCTCCACTTAGGGCGATCTTCGGCCAGGAACTCCCAGGTGTCAGTGGGGATGTCGCACTTCACCAGGGAGGTTTTGAGGGTGTCCTTGTAACGTTTACACTGCCACCTTCGGCTCGTTTGCCATGAAGGAGCTCCGCATAGAGCAATTGTTTAGGGAGTCTCGTGTCTGGCACGCGAACTACGTGGCCTACCCAGTGAAGTTGATCGAGTGTGGTCAGTGCTTCAATGCTGGGGATGTTGGCCTGGATGAGGACACTGATGTTGGTGTGTCTGTCCTCCCAGGGGATTTGTAGGATCTTACGGAGACATCGTTGGTGATATATCTCCAGCGACTTGTCTAGCCTCCCCTTAAATGCATCGATACTATTCGCTTCAACCATTCCCTGTGGCAGCGAGTTCCACATTCTCACGACTCGCTGGGTAAAGAAGTTTCTCCTGAATTCCCTGTTGGATTTCTTGGTGACTATCTTATATTGATGACCTCTAGTTATGCTCTTCCCACAAGTGGAAACATTCTCTCTGTATCCACTCTATCAAAACCTTTCATCATTTTAAAGACCTCGATTAGGTCACCTCTCTGAGGTGTCAGCCGTGACTCAATGGGCAGCACTCTCGCCTCTGAGTCAAAAGGATTTGGGTTCAAATCCCACTCCAGGGACTTTATCTCAAAAGCTAAGCTGACACTCCAGCGTGGCAATGAGGGAGAACTGTCGGAGGTGCCGTCTTTTGAATGAGACATTAAACCGAGGCCCCGTCTGCTCTCTTGGGTAGATGTAAGATATCCCATGTCGTTATTTAGAAGCAGTGCAGGGGAGTTATGCCTGGTGTCCTGCCCAATATTTATCCCTCAATCAACAACACTAAGAAACAGATCACCTGGTCATTGCAGTTTGTGGGAGCTTGCTGTGCACAAATTGCCTGCCGCGTTTCCTACATTAGAACAATGAGTCTCACTGAGGTGGTGGCGGGTAGCATGCTGCGGGATGGAGTTGAGAACACTCGAGTGAAAGGCAGAGTCTCGGTTGAGGAAATCTTCGAAATGCTCCTTCCAGCGGGCCCTAATTGCCTCAGTGTCCTTGATGAGTGTTTCCCTGTTCTTGGCCAGGAGTGGGATGGGGCCTTGGGAGTTTGGTCCATATGTGGCCTTGACGGCGGTGAAAAATCCTCGCACATCATGGCTGTCGGCCAGCTGTTGTATCTCCTGTGCTTTCTCCATCCACCACCTGTTCTTTAGGTCCCGGGTTTTTTGTTGGACCTTAGCCTTTAGCCGTCTGTAGGCGTATGAAAGCATGGGGCCTTACGCTAAACATTAGTAAGACAAAGGTCCTCCACCAGCCTGTTCTCGCCGCACAGCACTGCCCTGTAAACATTAAGATCCACGGCGTGGCCCTGGACAACGTGGACCACTTCCCTTATCTCGGGAGCCTCCTATCAACAAGATCAGGCATTAATGATGAGATCCAACATCGCCTCCAGTGCACCAGTGCAGCCTTCGGCCGCCTGAGGAAAAGAGTGTTTGACGATCAGTCCCTCAAAACTGTCACCATGGTCTACAGGGCTATAGTAATACTTGCCCTCCTGTATGGCTCAGAGACATGGACCATGTACAGTAGACACCTCAAGTCGCTAGAGAAATACCACCAACGATATCTCCGCAAGATCCTGCAAATCCCCTGGGAGGACAAACGCACAAACATTAGCGTCCTCGTCCAGGCCAACATCCCCAGCATTGAAGCACTGACCACACTTGATCAGCTCCGCTGGGCAGGCCACATAGTCCGCATGCCTGACACGAGACCCCCAAAGCAAGCGCTCTACTTGGAACTCGTCCATGGCAAACGAGCCAAATGTGGGCAGGGGAAACATTACAAGGATACCCTCAAAGCCTCCCTGATAAAGTGCAACAACCCCACTGACTCCTGGGAGCCCTTGGCCATAGACCGCCCTAAGTGGAGGAAGTGCATCCGGGAGGGCGCTGAACTCCTCGAGTCTCATCGCCGAGGACATGCAGAAATCAACTGCAGGCAGCGGAAGGAGCTTGCGACAAACCAGGCTCCCTGCCCACCCTTCCCCTTAACCACTATCTGTCCCACATGTGACAGAAACTGTGGTTCTCGTATTGGACTGTTCAGCCATCTAAGAACTCATGCTAAGAGTGGAAGCAAGTCTTCCTCGATCCCGAGGGACTGCCTATGATGATGAGAACAATGAGTACACTTTAAAAGTACTTCATTGGCTGTAAAGCGCATTGGGACGTCTTGAGTCTGTGAAAGGCGCTATAGAAATGTAAGCTGTTGGGGGTCAATTGAAAATTTAAAACTGGATGCTGGAAATGTGAGATATAAACATAAAATGCTGGAAATAGTCAACAGGTCAGGCAGCATTTGTGGAGAGAGAAAAACAGAGTTAACGGCCCGGAGTTAGCAGTCAACGGGAAGCAAAGATGTCTGCCCCTGGCCCCGAAGGAAGCTGCCCGCAGATATCTCGCAGTCTCTCTGGCCAGACGCTTGCCTTTTTTCACGTGTAATATAACGGGGAATCCCTAACGCGATCTGCTGTGATGGCAACAAACTGGCTCAGCAGCCAATCACAATGCTGATTGCTTCAGAACAAGAAATGAGAAGCTACTTTTATCCCGACTTTAAACAAAATGTTACAGAGAGGAAAACAAAGATTGGGGCCCCCACATAGCGATACAAGTTTCTTAAAAATTGTAATTTTTGTCATAGTGAACATCACAAAATTAAAATAAGTTTTTCAGGGCCGTAACATTTGTTTTGCAGTAAATATGCTGTTATAACCCCAGTTACACCTATTCCAACAGGGTTGAACATTTAACTGGGTATTTAACAGCGATATTCCCGTGGAAAAGCTCAAGGTTCCCCCAGTTTCACTGATTTCCCTGATAACACTGATTGGGCGGGTGGGGGTGGGAGGGTCGGGGGGTGGGCAGTGCAGAACAGTCGGGCAATGAATGACTGACCACAACTTCAACATTTCCGTCTTTAGATGCACAGGCGCTACATCCTGAAATTGCGGTCAGTTTCACAGGAGTAATAACGGTGAACGCTGTTAGTTCATCATTATTATCCACCCCAAGTTCTGGCCTATCAGTTCTGACAAAGGGTCATCGACCTGAACCATTAACTCTGTTTCTCTCCCCGCAGACGCTGCCTGACCCGCTGAGTGTTTCCAGCATTTTCTGTTTTTATTTCACATTTCCAGCATCCGCAGTATTTTGCTTTTCCATCGATAGATTTTTGTTCGGCATGGGTATTAAGGGTTACGGAACCAAGACGAGTAGATGGTGTTAGGATACAAATCAGCCATGACATAATTGAATAGCGGAACCCTAGGGACTGAATGAGCCTCCTCCTGTTCCTGCGTAACAGGCTCGAGGGACTGAATGGCCTTCTCCTGTTCCTGTGTAACAGGCTCGAGGAACTGAATGGCCTCCTCCTGTTCCTGTGTAACAGGCTCGAGGGGCTGAATGGCCTCCTCCTGTTCCTGTGTAACAGGCTCGAGGGGCTGAATGGGCCTCCTGTTCCTGTGTAACAGGCTCGAGGGGCTGAATGGCCTCCTCCTGTTCCTGTGTAACAGGCTCGAGGGGATAAATGGCCTCCTCTTGTTCCTGTGTAACAGGCTCGAGGGGCTGAATGGCCTCCTCCTGTTCCTGTGTAACAGGCTCGAGGGGCTGAATGGCCTCCTCCTGTTCCTGTGTAACAGGCCTTAAATCTGTGTCCTCTGGTTACTGACCCTCGTGCCAGTCGAAGCAGTTTCTCCTTATTTACTCTATCAAAACCTTTCATGCTTTTGAAAAACTATTAAATCTTCCCTTAACCTTTTTTTCTCCAAGGAGAACAATCCCAGCTTCTCCCTTTATCCACATCTCTGAAGTCCCTCAAGTGCCTAGTCATTACTCTAGTAATGACTCCATGAGGTAAGGTATTGTACTTAAACTATGGTGACCTTAGTCCATTTATTACAGCTCCTGAGTGAGGGTAAAATATGGTGAGCTCCCTTTTATACCTGGTTGCCTGTCGTGTACAGGTGACCCCTAGGTCTCCACCAGTTGCACCCTCTGGTGGTACCGGCGTAGTGTATACAGTGTGAAGGTACATTCAGTGGTCTTATGTAACTGTACATTAAGTGTACAGCGAGTATACTTATGCATACACAACACCTGGTACCATTCTCGTCAATCTCCTCTGCAACCTCTCCAAGGCCTTCACATTCTTCCTAAAGTGTGGTGCCCAGAATTGGCCACAATACTCCAGCTGAGGCCTAACAGGTGTTTTATACAGGTTTAGCATAACTTCCTTGCTTTTGTAATCGATTATAAAGTCCAGGATCCTCTCTGCTTTTTTAACAGCTTGTGTTTTTCCCCATGTTTCTCCCAGGGACACAATAGAATTGTGGTGTACAGCAGATCGATTTATTTTTCCATCTGCTGTGGCCTTGTGTGGGTTTTGGACCTCGGGAGTAAATGCACTCGACTTCCAACCTCTACTCTGTACGGATTCAGATTACTATCTCCAGAAAACTTTGCAACTGCCAGAGATTTTATTATCGGTGAGTCTCATGATCAAGTATCATTGCCGGTTGAATCATTCGAGTGCGAGATGCAATGCTCGCTGTGGTGATTGTACTGGTCTCGCTCACATCTTCATTCAGTAAATGTTTATACATGCATTGCTACTAGTTGAAAGAAAGACCGACATTTCTATAGCGCCTTTCATGACCTCAGGACATCCCAAAGCACTTCACAGCCAACGAAGTACTTTTGAAGTGTAGTCACCAACATTCTCTGTGAGCCGCGCTTTATTCTGCATCACTTGTTTCTTTTACTGCGCGGTCCCTTTAAATATCTGCGCATGCGCGGCATTTACAATGGAAAAGCAGCGAGCGACCTGTGCGCGACGTTTCCCATTACCCCACGGCCACGCAGCTTGGAGGGAACCTTGATAGTCACTGTTTTAATGTAGGAAACGCGGCAGCCAATTTGCGCACAGCAAGCTCCCACAAACAGCGATGTGATAATGACCAGATAATCTGTTTCAGTGATGTTGATTGAGGGATTAATATTGGCCAGGACACCGGGGATATCTCCCCTGCTCTTCGTTGAGTATTGGCCGTGAGACCTTTTACGTCCATCTGAGAGAACAGATGGGGCCTCGGTTTAACGTCTCATCCGAAAGTCAGCAGCTCCGACAGTGCAGCACTCCCTCAGCACTGCACTGGGCATGTCAGCCTAGACTTTGTGCTCAAGTCCCTGGAGTGGGACTTGAACCCAGGACCTTCTGACTCAGAGGGGAGAGAGAGAGAGAGAGAGAGCCACAGCTGGCACGGGATCAGTTTAAAAATTGCATGTCTGACTCTAATTGAACAGCACCCTCGAGATTATTAAAACACAGCCCCGTACGGAAAGAATTGGGGGAAATGCCAAGGTGGAACTATAGATGCCACTGACCATCGCTCAGCAGACATGGCCAACAGCCAGGGAGAAGCATGCTATTATTGGGAACTAGTGCTTGTCATGTCCTATTCATTGCTGCAAGCTGTATGTACCATTGCAGCCAATTCTTTGAATCTAATTTTGTTGTATTCAGTATTATCTGTAGCTTTAGGTAGAGGAGAAACTGATGTCCATTTGACTCTCCACATAAACAGGATAATAGTTTTGTACAGCCAGGTGACAGATCAGATTTAAAGGTTTTGTTTCTAGTGTGAACTCTGTAATATTGCCGTGTCTGCTGTTGTAAATAGAGTTGGGATTCACAGAGAAACCTATTTGAAAGGATCTTTCTTGAGGTAATCAATAACATTCCATCCTTCGGCTAAAAGAGATATGAACTGACGTCCCTTAGGGAGGTGTGGAGAGATGTGTGTGACTGGAGTCAAATAAATGATGCCCAGAAGGTGCATCCAAACCAGATGAAGTATATTTTGGCCAGAATTTTGTTTTTGTTTGTTTAGTTTAATCTTCGGTGATTCGTGGCTGTGGATCTGCAAATATTCATGCAAATGAGTCACCATCTGCCCCTGGTGCCAGCAGTACGCATTTCACCAGGCAGACCAGTGTACACGATCTCCTGGGAGCGTTCCACGAGTTATCGTACTCAACAACAATAACTTGTGTTTATATAGCCGCTTTAACGTAGTAAAACATCCCAAGGAGCTTCACAGGAACGATTATCAAACAATATTTGACACTGAACCTCATAAGGAGATATTACGACAGGTGACCAAAAGCTCGGTCAAAGCTGTTAAGTATGGAAGAACTCTACAAGACTGAGTACTGTGAGCTAAAACTGATGTGACCTTAATACAACTCCAGAGTGCCTAAGCAGCATGGCAGACAACCTTTCATACTCCCTTGCACGGGCCTCCAACAGTTGCGCCCTCTGGTGGCAAGTCTTACACAGTTACAATGTTTACATACATAACATCACTCACCCGCCCCCCCCCCAAAGTCTTGGATACAAATATTTACAAGTTGAGACAATCCAGGTTCCTACGCTCCCTGGTTGATCGTCTCTGGCATGGGTGAGTTGGTCGCACCATTGCTGCACTGCAGCGCGGCTGGTCTGACCGGACTGTCAGGAACGGTGGGTTCATCCTCTTCATTGACAGAGAGGTCGATTGCTGGTTGGGTGTGTGTTGGTGGATCGATGATGGTGATGTCCTCTTCGGGTTCTTCCTGGTTGTCGGTGAACCGCAGTTTGGTCTGATCCAAATGCTTTCTGCACGTTTGTCCATTCAATAGTTTGACTATAAACACTCTATTCCCCTCCTTGGCCAAGACAGTGCCAGCAACCCATTTAGGATGATGACCGTAATTCAGGACAAACACAGGGTCGTTAACATCAATGTCACGCGATACAGCTGCGCAATCGTGGTACATGTTTTGCCGGTGACGCCGGGTTTCTACATGATCATTTAGATCCGGGTGGACTAGGGAGAGCCTAGTTTTGAGTGTTCTCTTCATTAACAATTCTGCAGGGGGAACCCAAGTGGGGTCGCGTCCGGTAGCTGAGCGGAACCCGAGATAAGCGGGTCTGCAAGGAGCCTTCCGTCATGCATTTCAAGCTCTGCTTGATCGTTTGGACTGCCCGTTCCGCTTGACTGTTGGATGCAGGCTTAAATGGGGCAGACCTGACATGCTTAAAGCCATTGCGGGTCATAAACTCATTGAATTCGGAGCTGGTTAAACATGGTCCATTGTCACTGACAAAGATGTCGGGCAAGCCATGGGTGGCGAACATAGCTCGGAGGCTTTCAATGGTGGCAGTGGATGTGCTGGATGACATGATTCCGCATTGAGGATGCAACTTTTTACTAGTGATAGCACAGGATCCTGGCTAGTCCAGGTCCTGATCTGGTGAGCAGTGACGGGTGACCCATCGCTCTCAAAAGCATCCATTACAAGAAGCAAGTCTGCGGGCTGCACCATTTCCATCCCGTTAGTGGGCAATGGTAGCCGACTGAGGGCATCAGCACAGTTCTCCATGCCTGGTCTGTGGCAGCTAACATAGTCATAGGCGGACAATGTTCGTGCCCATCTTTGGATGCAGGATGACGCATTGGTGTTTATAGCTTTGCTTTGTGAAATCAGCAAAATGATCAATTTTTGTTCTGTTTCAAGCTCGAACCGGAATCCAAATAGGTATTGGTGCATTTTCTTAACCCCATATACACATGCTAACATATCTTTCTCGACCATACTGTAGGCTCTTTCAGCCTTAGACAGACTTCTAGACACGAATGCAACCGGTTGAAGTTTGCCCAATACATTGGTTTGCTGTAATACACAGCCGACCCCGTATGAAGATGCATCACAAGCTAGCAATAATTGTTTACACGGGTCATACAGTACAAGTAACTTATTGGAACAAAGTAGGTTTCTGGCCTTTTCAAAGGCTGTCTCTTGAGATTTACCCCAAACCCAGTCATCACCCTTATGTAGCAACATGTGCAACGGTCCCAGCAAAGTGTTTAACCCGGGTAGAAAGTTACCAAAATAGTTGAGGAGTCCCAGGAACAAACACAGCTCTGTCACATTTTGTGGTCTAGGTGCATTCTTGATGGCCTGTCTTTGAGTCTGTGGGTCTGATGCCGTCTGCTGCAATCTTTCTCTCCAAAAGTTCGACCTCTGGCAACCAGGAAAACACACTTGGAGTGTTTCAGCCTGAGTCCCACTCTGTCTAGTCGACATAGAACCTCTTCCAGGTTGTGCAGTTATTCGGTGGTGTCACGACCAGTGATCAGGATGTTCTCTTGAAATACAACAGTGCGTGGATTTCAGCAGATTCTTCATGTTCCTCGGGAAGATGGCAGCAGCTGAGTGAATCCCAAAAGGGCACCTGTGGTATATAAACAGTCCTTTGTGCGTGTTGATGCACGTCAATCTTTTCGAAGATTCAGCCAACTCCTGTGTTGTGTAATGAGAGAGGATTAATTAGCAATCTCGTTGTGCGAGGCCCCTTGGGGAAGAGTGACCATAATATGGTGGAATTCTGCATTAGGATGGAGAATGAAGTAGTTAATTCAGAGACCATGGTCCAGAACTTAAAGAAGGGTAACTTTGAAGGTATGAGGCGTGAATTGGCTAGGATAGATTGGCGAATGATACTGAAGGGGTTGACTGTGGATGGGCAATGGCAGACATTTAGAGACCGCATGGATGAACTACAACAATTGTACATTCCTGTCTGTCGTAAAAATAAAAAAGGGAAGGTGGCTCAACCGTGGCTATCAATGGAAATCAGGGATAGCATTAAAGCCAAGGAAGTGGCATACAAATTGGCCAGCAATAGCAGCGAACCCGGGGACCGGGAGAAATTTAGAACTCAGCAGAGGAGGACAAAGGGTTTGATTAGGGCAGGGAAAATGGAGTACGAGAAGAAACTTGCAGGGAACATTAAGACGGATTGCAAAAGTTTCTATAGATATGTAAAGAGAAAAAGGTTAGTAAAGACAAACGTAGGTCTCCTGCATTCAGAATCAGGGGAAGTCATAACGGGGAACAAAGAAATGGTGGACCAATTGAACAAGTACTTTGGTTCGGTATTCACTGAGGAGGACACAAACAACCTTCCGGATATAAAAGGGGTCGGAGGGTCTAGTAAGGAGGAGGAACTGAGGGAAATCCTTATTAGTCGGGAAATTGTGTGGGGAAATTGATGGGATTGAAGGCCGATAAATCCCCAGGGCCTGATGGACTGCATCACAGAGTACTTAAGGAGGTGGCCTTGGAAATAGTGGATGCATTGACAGTCATTTTCCAACATTCCATTGACTCTGGATCAGTTCCTATGGAGTGGAGGGTAGCCAATGTAACCCCACTTTTTAAAAAAGGAGGGAGAGAGAAAACAGGGAATTACAGACCAGTCAGCCTGACATCGGTAGTGGGTAAAATGATGGAATCAATTATTAAGGATGTCATAGCAGTGCATTTGGAAAGAGGTAATATGATAGGTCCAAGTCAGCATGGATTTGTGAAAGGGAAATCATGCTTGACAAACCTTCTGGAATTTTTTGAGGATGTTTCCAGTAGAGTGGACAAGGGAGAACCAGTTAATGTGGCATATCTGGACTTTCAGAAGGCTTTCGACAAGGTCCCACACAAGAGATTAATGTGCAAAGTTAAAGCACATGGGATTGGGGGTAGTGTGCTGACATGGATTGAGAACTGGTTGTCAGACAGGAAGCAAAGAGTAGGAGTAAATGGGGACTTTTCAGAATGGCAGGCAGTGACTAGTGGGGTACCGCAAGGTTCTGTGCTGGGGCCCCAGCTGTTTACACTGTACATTAATGATTTAGACGAGGGGATTAAATGTAGTATCTCCAAATTTGCGGATGACACTAAGTTGGGTGGCAGTGTGAGCTGCAAGGAGGATTCTATGAGGCTGCAGAGCGACTTGGATAGGTTAGGTGAGTGGGCAAATGCATGGCAGATGAATTATAATGTGGATAAATGTGAGGATATCCACTTTGGTGGTAAAAACAGAGAGACAAACTATTATCTAAATGGTGACAGATTAGGAAAAGGGAAGGTGCAAAGAGACCTGGGTGTCATGGTACATCAGTCATTGAAGGTTGGCGTGCAGGTACAGCAGGCGGTTAAGAAAGCAAATGGCATGTTGGCCTTCATAGCGAGGGGATTTGAGTACAAGGGCAGGGAGGTGTTGCTACAATTGTACAGGGCCTTGGTGAGGCCACACCTGGAGTATTGTGTACAGTTTTGGTCTCCTAACCTGAGGAAGGACATTCTTGCTATTGAGGGAGTGCAGCGAAGGTTCACCAGACTGATGCCCGGGATGGCGGGACTGACCTATCAAGAAAGACTGGATCAACTGGGCTTGTATTCACTGGAGTTCAGAAGAATGAGAGGGGACCTCATAGAAACGTTTAAAATTCTGACGGGGTTAGACAGGTTAGATGCAGGAAGAATGTTCCCAATGTTGGGGAAGTCCAGAACCAGGGGACACAGTCTAAGGATAAGGGGGAAGCCATTTAGGACCGAGATGAGGAGGAATTTCTTCACCCAGAGAGTGGTGAACCTGTGGAATTCTCTACCACAGAAAGTTGTTGAGGCCAATTCACTAAATATATTCAAAAAGGAGTTCGATGAAGTCCTTACTACTAGGGGAATCAAGGGGTATGGTGAGAAAGCAGGAATGGGGTACTGAAGTTGCATGTTCAGCCATGAACTCATTGAATGGCGGTGCAGGCTAGAAGGGCCGAATGGCCTACTCCTGCACCTATTTTCTATGTTTCTATGTTTCTATGTGTCATGTAGGCGGAGATTAGGTCCAACTTGGTGAACGACTTCCCCCCCGCTAATGTTGCGAACAGGTCATCCACCTTGGGTAGCGGTTACTGGTCCTGTAACGAGACTCTGTTGATCGTTACCTTGTAGTCTCCGCAGATTCTCACCGTACCATCGCTCTTCAACACTGGAACAATTGGACTGGCCCACTCGCTGAACTCGACTGCCGATATGATTCCCTCTCATTGAAGTCTGTCCAGTTTGATCTCGACTTTCTCCCTCATTAAAAATGGAACCGCTCGAGCCTTGTGATGAACAAGCCTTGCATCGGGGACTAGATGGATCTGCACCTTGGCACCTGTGAAGTTCCCGATGCCTGGTTCAAATAGCGACGGAAACTTGCTCAGCACTTGGGTGCACGAGGCATCATGCACTGAAGATAGTGCTTTGATGTCGTCCCAGTTCCATCGAATCTTTCCCAGCCAGCTTCTGCTGAATAGCGTTGGGCCATCGCCTGGTAAAATCCACAGTGATAAATCATGCACAGCTCCATTATACGATACCTTAACTGCCGCACTGCCAATGACTGGTATGAACTCTTTGGTGTAGGTGCGCAGATTTGTCTGAATTGGGCTCAGTTTGGGCCTTTGTGCCTTGTTGCCCCACAGTTTCTCAAAAGACTCTGGCTCATAATTGACTGACTCACCTCCGTGTCCAACTCCATTGATACCAGAATGCCATTCAATTTGACTTTCAGCATGATAGGAGGGCTCTTGGTGGTGTACCCCATACACTTCTTCCTCGGTTTGAGCTGCCTTTCGTTTGTTCTGCGTGATCTGCACTGGATCGATCATCCTCTGCCGACTTTGCCACATGGTGAATCGCAGCACTCTTGCACATTCACTGGAGGTGCCCCATTGTTTTGCAACCTTTGCACATGTAGTGCTTGAATCGACATTGATGGGCTCGATGATTACCCTTGCAGCACCAACCTGGCGGTAATGGATTTGCATTCACGCCCGATGACGGATTCTGAGTCATCCTAGGTCTTGCAGCTGCAGACGTGTAGACCCTTCCATATGCAGTTCTGCCTGCTAGCGATGTTATTTTATTCATAGTACTTGCCGGTGAGCTTCGATGCTGGGAAGATATCTGCCTGGTATTATCGCTCGTAGATATGAATGGCTGGGCTATTGTGAAGGCCTTGCTCAGGTCTAGGGATTCGGCGGACAACAGCTTGCGAAGAATGACCTCGTGGCCGATGCCAAGCACAAAAAAGTTCCACAGCATTTCCCCCAAAAATTCAGCAAATTTGCAAGTTCCTGCAAGGCATCTCAGGTCAGTGACACAACTCGTCACTTCCTGGCCCTCGGACCGGTGGTGCGTGCAGAAGTGATACCCGGCCATGAAGACACTCTCCTTCGGCTTGAGGTGGTTCCGAACCAGCGTACACAACACTGTATATGTCTTCTCCGCTGGTTTCTCCGGTGCTAGCAGATTCTTGATGAGGCCGTATATTGTGGACCCACACACGGTGAGGAGAATCGCCCTGTGCTTGATCGCTTTATCGTCCCCATCCAGCTCGTTGGCCATGAAATATGGTCGAGATGCTCAACGAAGGCTTCGCAATCATCATCCTCCACAAAGCTCTCAAAAATACCAACGGCAGCCATGACCACGTGAAAGTTCGTAATCTGTTACTCGTCGCCAATTGTTAAGTTTGGAAGAACTCCACAAGACTGAGTACTGTGAGCTAAAACTGATGTGACCTTGGTCTCTTTAATACAACTCCAGAGTGCCTAAGCAGCAAGACAGACAACTTTTTATACTCCCTTGCATGAGGTGTGCAGTTGACCCCTGGGCCTCCAACAGGTGCGCCCTCTGGTGGCAAGTCTTACACAGTTACAATGTTTACATACATAACAAAAGTAGTAGGTTTTAAGGAGCATCTTAAAGGAGCAAAGAGGTAGCGAGAGTTAGGGAGGCAATTCCAGAGTTTCGGGCCTTGGCAGCTGAAAGCATGGCTGTCATTGGTGGAGTGATGGAAATCGGGGGATGAGCAAGAGGCCAGAATTGGAGGATGCAGATATCTCAAGTGTTTTAGGGCTTGAGGTGGTTACATGGATGGGGAGCGGGGAAGCCATAGAGGAATTCAAAAACAAGGACGAGAATTTTGGAATCGAGCACTTGCTTAACCGGGAGCCAATGTAGACATTAAAATGGCAGCGTGTAGAACTATTAACATATCATTGAAAGGACGGTTTTACAGAACCCTATTTAACATTCCGATGTATGTGATCAGTGAATTATGCCAAATCTGAGTCTCCACAATATATTAGTCACTTTGATACAGAAAAGCGTTTCACTTGGGACTGGTGTCGCGCTGGGTTGAGGTACGAAGGCTTTCACTTCCGGGTCGTGGGTAACAATCCAGCCCATTATCAGCCGTGGCTCAGTGGGTAGCATGCTTGCCTGTGAGCCTGCAGGTCGTAGGCTCAAGTCTTTCTCCAGGGTGATACTCCCAGTGCAGTGCTGAAGGAGGTGCCGACTTTCGGATGAGACGTTAAACTGAGGCCCCATCTGCTCTCTCAAGCAGACGTATTGGAAGAAGAGCAGGGGAGTTCTCCTCGGAGTCCTGACCAATTTGTTTCCTCAATCAACATCACTGCAACCAATTATCTGGCCATTATCACATTGCTGTTTGTGGGAGCTTGCTGTGTGAAAATAGGCTGCCCATTTCCTGCATTACCACAGTATCTGCACGTCAACACACATTATTCATTGGATGCAAAGGGCTTTGGAATGTCATGAGATCGTAACCCTCCCCCCACCGCCACACCATCCCCTGCCCATCCCGGCGTCGTAATGTTCAGGCTGGGACTGAATCGGAGCGTGACAAATTAAATGTTGCTTTCTTGCTTTCGCTCTCTCTTCTCTTCTCTCCTTCCTCTCTTTCTTTTGTGCTTTTCTCTCTCTTCTCTGTCCTCGATTTACTCTCTCTCTTTCTTTTTCCCTTTCTGTGAGTGTTCTCTGACTGTACTATGTGATTAGTTTGGGCATGTCGATTCCAATCCCACTGCGCCCACACCACAAAGGTGCCCCTTATTTGGCAATCTCACTCAGTGTAGGAAATTTGAAAGAGAATGCGGGTCACTGTGTTGTGTGTGCACTTCAAAGCTTTGCAAAGAGGCATATTGCTGGGGCAAAGGAGAAGAAGCTACATTCTCCATCTAACTTTGCCGGACCTGAGCTGGGAGCGTTTGATACTGACGCTGGGTTCTGTTCCCGAGCACTGATATCCCTCACCACTATCAGCACATTAAACACAGAAAATTAAACGTTACTCAACCTCACTGATCTTTCTCTCTATTCCTGTTACCCTCATTGTGTTCTCTCTCTCTTCCTGTTACCCTCACCGTGTTCTCTCTCTCTATTCCTGTTACCCTCACTGTGTTCTCTCTCTCAATTCCTGTTACCCTCACTGTGTTCACTCTCTCTATTCCTGTTACCCTCACTGTGCTCTCTCTCTATTTCTGTTACCCTCACTGTGTTCTCTCTCTCTATTCCTGTTACACTCAATGTGTTCTCTCTCTCTATTCCTGTTACCCTCACTGTGTTCTCTCTCTATACCTGTTACCCTCACTGTGCTCTCTCTCTCTATTCCTGTTAGCCTCACTGTGTTCTCTCTCTCTATTCCTGTTACCCTCACTGTGCTCTCTCTCTCTATTCCTGTTAACCTCAATGTGTTCTCTCTCTCTATTCCTGTTACCCTCACTGTGTTCTCTCTCTCTATTCCTGTTACCCTCACTGTGTTCTCTCTCTCTATTCCTGTTACCTTCACTGTGTTCTCTCTCTATACCTGTTACCCTCACTGTGTTCTCTCCCTCTATTCCTGTTATCCTCACTGTGTTCTCTCTCTCTATTCCTGTTACCCTCACTGTGTTCTCTCTCTCTATTCATGTTACCCTCACTGTGTGCTCTCTCTATTCCTGTTACCCTCACTGTGTTCTCTCTCTCTATTACTGTTACCCTCACTGTGTTCTCTCTCTATTCCTGTTACCCTCACTGTGTTCTTTCTCTCTATTCCTGTTACCCTCACTGTGTTCTCTCTCTCTATTCCTGTTACACTCACTGTGTTCTCTCTCTGTTTCTCTTACCCTCACTGTGTTCTCTCTCTCTATTCCTGTTACCCTCACTGTGTTCTCTCTCTCTATTCCTGTTACCCTCGCTGTGTTCCATCTCTATTCCTGTTACCCTCATTGTGTTCCCTCTCTCTATTCCTGTTACCCTCACTGTGTTCTCTCCTTCTATTCCTGTTACACTCACTGTGTTCTCTCTCTCTATTCCCGTTACCTTCACTGTGTTCTCTCCGTCTAGTCCTGTTATCCTCACTGTGTTCTCTCTCTCTATTCCTGTTATCCTCACTGTGTTCTCTCTCTCTATTCCTGTTACCCTCACTGTGTTCTCTCTCTATTCCTGTTATCCTCACTGTGTTCTCTCTCTCTATTCCTGTTATCCTGACTGTATTCTCTCTCTCTATTCCTGTTACCCTCACTGTGTTCTCTCTCTATTCCTGTTAGCCTCACTGTGTTCTCTCTCTCTATTCCTGTTACCCTCACTGTGTTCTCTCTCTATTCCTGTTACCCTCACTGTGTTCTCTCTCTCTATTCGTGTTACCCTCACTGTGTTCTCTCTCTCTATTCCCGTTACCCTCACTGTGTTCTCCCTCTCTATTCCTCTTACCCTCACTGTGTTCTCTCTCTATTTCCGTTACCCTCACTGTTTTCTCTCTCTCTATTCCTGTTACGCTCACTGTGTACTCTCTCTACACCTGTTACCCTCACTGTGTTCTCTCCCTCTATTCCTGATACCCACACTGTGTTCTCTCTCGCTATTCCTGTTACCGTCACTGTGTTCTCTCTCTATTCCTGTTACCCTCACTGTGTTCTCTCTCTCTATTCATGTTACCCTCACTGTGTGCTCTCTCTATTCCTGTTACCCTCACTGTGTTCTCTCTCTCTATTACTGTTACCCTCACTGTGTTCTCTCTCTATTCCTGTTACCCTCACTGTGTTCTTTCTCTCTATTCCTGTTACCCTCACTGTGTTCTCTCTCTCTATTCCTGTTACCCTCACTGTGTTCTCTCTCTATACCTGTTACCCTCACTGTGTTCTCTCTCTCTATTCCTGTTACCCTCAATGTGTTCTCTCTCTCTATTCCTGTTACCCTCACTGTGTTCTCTCTCTCTATTCCTGTTACCCTCACTGTGTTCTCTCTCTATTTCTGTTACCCTCTCTGTGTTCTCTCTCTCCATTCCAGTTACCCTCACTCTGTTCTCTCTCTATTCCTGTTACCCTCACTGTGTTCTTTCTCTCTATTCCTGTTACCCTCACTGTTTTCTCCCTCTCTATTCGTGTTACCCTCACTCTTTTCTCTCTCTATTTCTGTTACCCTCACTGTGTTCTCTCTCTCGATTCCTGTTACCCTCACTGCGTTCTCTCTCTATTCCTGTTACCCTCACTGTGTTCTCTCTCTCTATTCCTGTTACCCTCACTTTGTTCTCTCTCTATTCCTGTTACCCTCACTGTTTTCTTTCTCTCTATTCCTCTTACCCTCACAGTGTTCTCTCTCTCTATTCCTGTTACCCTCACTTTGTTCTCTCTCTATTCCTGTTACCCTCACTGTGTTCTTTCTCTCTATTCCTGTTACCCTCACTGTTTTCTCTCTCTCTATTCCTGTTAACCTCACTGTGTTCTCTCTCTATTCCTATTACCCTCACTGTGTTCTCTCTCTCTATTCCCATTACGCTACCTGTGTTCTCTCTCTCTATTCCTGTTACCCTCACTGTGTTCTCCCTCTATTCCTGTTACCCTCACTGTGTTCTTTATTCTATTCCTGTTACCCTCACTGTGTTCTCTCTCTCTATTCCTGTTACCCTCACTCAGTTCTCTCTCTATTTCTGTTACCCTCACTGTGTTCTCTCTCTCTATTCCTGTTACCCTCACTATGTTCACTCTCTATTCCTGTTACCCTCACTGTGTTCTCTCTCTCTATTCCTGTTACCCTCACTGTGTTCTCTCTCTATTCCTGTTACCCTCACAGTGTTCTTTCTCTCTATTCCTGTTACCCTCACTGTTTTCTCTCTCTCTATTCCTGTTAACCTCTCTGTGTTCTCTCTCTATTCCTATTACCCTCACTGTGTTCTCTCTCTCTATTCCCGTTACGCTACCTGTGTTCTCTCTCTCTATTCCTGTTACCCTCACTGTGTTCTCTCTCTATTCCTGTTACCCTCACTGTGTTCTTTATTCTATTCCTGTTACCCTCACTCTGTTCTCTCTCTCTATTCCTGTTACCCTCACTCTGTTCTCTCTCTATTTCTGTTACCCTCACTGTGTTCTCTCTCTCTATTCCTGTTACCCTCACTATTTTCTATCTCTCTATTCCTGTTACCCTCACTGTGTTCTCCCTCGATTCCTGTTACCCTCACTGTGTTCTCTCTCTCTATTCCTGTTACCCTCACTGTGTTCTCTCTCTATTCCTGTTACCCTCATTGTGTTCTCTATCTCTATTCCTGTTACCCTCACTGTGTTCTCTCCCTCTATTCCTGTTACGCTCACTGTGTTCTCTCTCTCCATTCCCATTACCTTCACTGTGTTCTCTCCCTCTATTCCTGTTATCCTCACTGTGTTCTCTCTCTCTATTCCTGTTATCCTCACTGTGTTCTCTCTCTCTATTCCTGTTACCCTCACTGTGTTCTCTCTCTATTCCTGTTACCTTCACTGTGCTCTCTCTCTATATTCCTGTTCCCCTCACTGTGTTCTCTCTCTCTATTCCTGTTATCCTCATTGTGTTCTCTCTCTCTATTCCTGTTACCCTCACTGTGTTCTCTCCCTCTATTCCTGTTACCCTCACTGTGTTCCCTCTCTCTATTCCCATTACCTTCACTGTCTTCTCTCCCTCTATTCCTGTTATCCTCACTGTGTTCTCTCTCTCTATTCCTGTTTCCCTCACTGTGTTCTCTCCCTCTATTCCTGTTACCCTCACTCTGATCTCTCTCTATTCCTGTTACCCTCACTGTGTTCTCTCTCTCTATTCCTGTTTCCCTCACTGTGTTCTCTCCCTCTATTCCTGTTACCCTCATTGTGTTCTCTCTCTCTCTATTCCCGTTACCTTCACTCTGTTCTCTCCCTCTATTCCTGTTATCGTCACTGTGTTCTTTCTCTCTATTCCTGTTATCCTCACTGTGTTCTCTCTCTCTATTCCTGTTACCCTCACTGTGTTCTCTCTCTATTCCTGTTACCCTCACTGTGTTCTATCTCTCTATTCCTGTTACCCTCACTGTGTTCTCTCTCTCTATTCCTGTTACACTCACTGTGTTCTCTCTATACCTGTTACCCTCACTGTGTTCTCTCCCTCTATTCCTGTTACCCTCACTGTGTTCTCTCTCTCCATTCCTGTTACCCTCACTCTGTTTTCTCTCTATTCCTGTTACCCTCACTGTGTTCTCTCTCTATTCCTGTTACCCTCACTGTGTTCTCTCTCTCTATTCCTGTTACCCCCACTTTGTTCTCTCTCCATTTCTGTTACCCTCACTGTTTTCTTTCTCTCTATTCCTGTTACCCTCACAGTGTTCTCTCTCTCTATTCCTGTTACCCTCACTATGTTCTCTCTCTATTCCTGTTACACTCACTGTGTTCTCTCTCTCTATTCCTGTTAACCTCACTGTGTTCTCTCCCTCTATTCCTGTTACCCTCACTGTGTTCTTTCTCTCTATTCCTTTTACCCTCACTGTGTTCTCTCTCTCTATTCCTGTTTCCCTCACTGTGTTCTCTCTCTATTCCTATTACCTCACTGTGTTCTCTCTCTCTATTCCCGTTACCCTCACTGTCTTCTCTCTCACAATTCCTGTTACCCTCACCGTGTTCTTTCTCTCTATTCCTGTTACCCTCACTATGTTCTCTCTCTATTTCTGTTACCCTCACTGTGTTCTCTCTCTCTATTCCTGTTCCCCTCACTGTGCTCTCTCTCTATTTCTGTTACCCTCACTGTGTTCTCTCTCTCTATTCCTGTTACCCCCAATGTGTTCTCTCTCTCTATTCCTGTTACCCTCACTGTGTTTTCTCTCTATACCTGTTACACTCTCTGTGTTCTCTCCCTCTATTCCTGTTACCCTCACTGTTTTCTCTCTCTCTATTCCTGTTACCCTCACTGTGTTCTCTCTCTCTATTCCTGTTACCCTCACTGTGTTTTCTCTCTATTCCTGTTACCCTCACTGTGTTCTCTCTCTCCATTCCAGTTACCCTCACTCTGTTCTCTCTCTATTCCTGTTACCCTCACTGTGTTCTTTCTCTCTATTCCTGTTACCCTCACTGTTTTCTCCCTCTCTATTCGTGTTACCCTCACTCTGTTCTCTCTCTATTTCTGTTACCCTCACTGTGTTCTCTCTCTCGATTCCTGTTACCCTCACTGTGTTCTATCTCTCTATTCCTGTTACCCTCACTGTGTTCTCTCTCTATTCCTATTACCCTCACTGTGTTCTCTCTCTCTATTCCTGTTATCCTCACTGTTTTCTCTCTCTCTATTCCTGTTACCCTCACTGTGTTCTCTCCCTCTATTCCTGTTACCCTCACTGTGTTCCCTCTCTCTATTCCCATTACCTTCACTGTGTTCTCTCCCTCTATTCCTGTTATCCTCATTGTGTTCTCTCACTCTATTCCTGTTACCCTCACTGTGTTCTCTCTCTCTATTCCTGTTACCCTCACTCGATTCTTTCTCTATTCCTGTTACTCTCACTGTGTTCTCTCTCTCTATTCTTGTTTCCCTCACTGTGTTCTCTCCCTCTATTCCTGTTACCCTCACTGTGTTCTCTCTCTCTCTATTCCCGTTACCTTCACTCTGTTCTCTCCCTCTATTCCTGTTATCGTCACTGTGTTCTTTCTCTCTATTCCTGTTATCCTCACTGTGTTCTCTCTCTCTATTCCTGTTACCCTCACTGTGTTCTCTCTCTATTCCTGTTACCCTCACTGTGTTCTCTCTCTCTATTCCTGTTACCCTTACTGTGTTCTCTCTCTCTATTCCTGTTACCCTCACTGCGTTCTCTCTCTATACCTGTTACCTTCACTGTGTTCTCTCTCTCTATTCCTGTTACCCTCAATGTGTTCTCTCTCTCTATTCCTGTTACCCTCACTGTGTTCTCTCTCTCTATTCCTGTCACCTTCACTGTGTTCTCTCTTTATTTCTGTTACCCTCACTGTGTTCTCTCTATCCATTCCAGTTACCCTCACTCTGTTCTCTCTCTATTCCTGTTACCCTCACTGTGTTCTTTCTCTCTATTCCTGTTACCCTCACTGTTTTCTCCCTCTCTATTCGTGTTACCCTCACTCTTTTCTCTCTCTATTTCTGTTACCCTCACTGTGTTCTCTCTCTCGATTCCTGTTACCCTCACTATGTTCTATCTCTCTATTCCTGTTACCCTCACTGTGTTCTCTCTCTATTCCTGTTACCCTCACTGTGTTCTTTATTCTATTCCTGTTACCCTCACTGTGTTCTCTCTCTCTATTCCTGTTACCCTCACTCTGTTCTCTCTCTATTTCTGTTACCCTCACTGTGTTCTCTCTCTCTATTCCTGTTACCCTCACTATTTTCTATCTCTCTATTCCTGTTACCCTCACTGTGTTCTCCCTCTATTCCTGTTACCCTCACTGTGTTCTCTCTCTCTATTCCTGTTACCCTCACTGTGTTCTCTCTCTATTCCTGTTACCCTCATTGTGTTCTCGATCTCTATTCCTGTTACCCTCACTGTGTTCTCTCCCTCTATTCCTGTTACGCTCACTGTGTTCTCTCTCTCCATTCCCATTACCTTCACTGTGTTCTCTCCCTCTATTCCTGTTATCCTCACTGTGTTCTCTCTCTCTATTCCTGTTACCCTCACTGTGTTCTCTCTCTATTCCTGTTACCTTCACTGTGCTCTCTCTCTATATTCCTGTTACCCTCACTGTGTTCTCTCTCTCTATTCCTGTTATCCTCATTGTGTTCTCTCTCTCTATTCCTGTTACCCTCACTGTGTTCTCTCCCTCTATTCCTGTTACCCTCACTGTGTTCCCTCTCTCTATTCCCATTACCTTCACTGTCTTCTCTCCCTCTATTCCTGTTATCCTCACTGTGTTCTCTCTCTCAATTCCTGTTTCCCTCACTGTGTTCTCTCTCTCTATTCCTGTTACCCTCACTCTGATCTCTCTCTATTCCTGTTACCCTCACTGTGTTCTCTCTCTCTATTCCTGTTTCCCTCACTGTGTTCTCTCCCTCTATTCCTGTTACCCTCATTGTTTTCTCTCTCTCTCTATTCCCGTTACCTTCACTCTGTTCTCTCCCTCTATTCCTGTTATCGTCACTGTGTTCTTTCTCTCTATTCCTGTTATCCTCACTGTGTTCTCTCTCTCTATTCCTGTTACCCTCACTGTGTTCTCTCTCTATTCCTGTTACCCTCACTGTGTTCTCTCTCTCTATTCCTGTTACCCTCACTGTGTTCTCTCTCTCTATTCCTGTTACACTCACTGTGTTCTCTCTATACCTGTTACCCTCACTGTGTTCTCTCCCTCTATTCCTGTTACCCTCACTGTGTTCTCTCTCTCCATTCCTGTTACCCTCACTGTGTTTTCTCTCTATTCCTGTTACCCTCACTGTGTTCTCTCTCTATTCCTGTTACCCTCACTGTGTTCTCTCTCTCTATTCCTGTTACCCCCACCTTGTTCTCTCTCTATTTCTGTTACCCTCACTGTTTTCTTTCTCTCTATTCCTGTTACCCTCACAGTGTTCCTTCTCTCTATTCCTGTTACCCTCACTATGTTCTCTCTCTATTCCTGTTACACTCACTGTGTTCTCTCTCTCTATTCCTGTTAACCTCACTGTGTTCTCTCCCTCTATTCCTGTTACCCTCACTGTGTTCTTTCTCTCTATTCCTTTTACCCTCACTGTGTTCTCTCTCTCTATTCCTGTTTCCCTCACTGTGTTCTCTCTCTATTCCTATTACCTCACTGTGTTCTCTCTCTCTATTCCCGTTACCCTCACTGTCTTCTCTCTCACAATTCCTGTTACCCTTACCGTGTTCTTTCTCTCTATTCCTGTTACCCTCACTATGTTCTCTCTCTATTTCTGTTACCCTCACTGTGTTCTCTCTCTCTATTCCTGTTACCCTCACTGTGCTCTCTCTCTATTTCTGTTACCCTCACTGTGTTCTCTCTCTCTATTCCTGTTACCCCCAATGTGTTCTCTCTCTCTATTCCTGTTAACCTCACTGTGTTTTCTCTCTATACCTGTTACACTCTCTGTGTTCTCTCCCTCTATTCCTGTTACCCTCACTGTTTTCTCTCTCTCTATTCCTGTTACCCTCACTGTGTTCTCTCTCTCTATTCCTGTTACCCTCACTGTGTTTTCTCTCTATTCCTGTTACCCTCACTGTGTTCTCTCTCTCCATTCCAGTTACCCTCACTCTGTTCTCTCTCTATTCCTGTTCCCCCACTGTGTTCTTTCTCTCTATTCCTGTTACCCTCACTGTTTTCTCCCTCTCTATTCGTGTTACCCTCACTCTGTTCTCTCTCTATTTCTGTTACACTCACTGTGTTCTCTCTCTCGATTCCTGTTACCCTCACTGTGTTCTATCTCTCTATTCCTGTTACCCTCACTGTGTTCTCTCTCTATTCCTATTACCCTCACTGTGTTCTCTCTCTCTATTCCTGTTATCCTCACTGTGTTCTCTCTCTCTATTCCTGTTACCCTCACTGTGTTCTCTCCCTCTATTCCTGTTACCCTCACTGTGTTCCCTCTCTCTATTCCCATTACCTTCACTGTGTTCTCTCCCTCTATTCCTGTTATCCTCACTGTGTTCTCTCACTCTATTCCTGTTACCCTCACTGTGTTCTCTCTCTCTATTCCTGTTACCCTCACTCTGTTCTTTCTCTATTCCTGTTACTCTCACTGTGTTCTCTCTCTCTATTCTTGTTTCCCTCACTGTGTTCTCTCCCTCTATTCCTGTTACCCTCACTGTGTTCTCTCTCTCTCTATTCCCGTTACCTTCACTCTGTTCTCTCTCTCTATTCCTGTTATCGTCACTGTGTTCTTTCTCTCTATTCCTGTTATCCTCACTGTGTTCTCTCTCTCTATTCCTGTTACCCTCACTGTGTTCTCTCTCTATTCCTGTTACCCTCACTGTGTTCTCTCTCTCTATTCCTGTTACCCTCACTGTGTTCTCTCTCTCTATTCCTGTTACCCTCACTGCGTTCTCTCTCTATACCTGTTACCCTCACTGTGTTCTCTCTCTCTATTCCTGTTACCCTCAATGTGTTCTCTCTCTCTATTCCTGTTACCCTCACTGTTTTCTCTCTCTCTATTCCTGTCACCTTCACTGTGTTCTCTCTTTATTTCTGTTACCCTCACTGTGTTCTCTCTATCCATTCCAGTTACCCTCACTCTGTTCTCTCTCTATTCCTGTTACCCTCACTGTGTTCTTTCTCTCTATTCCTGTTACCCTCACTGTTTTCTCCCTCTCGATTCGTGTTACCCTCACTCTTTTCTCTCTCTATTTCTGTTACCCTCACTGTGTACTCTCTCTCGATTCCTGTTACCCTCACTATGTTCTATCTCTCTATTCCTGTTACCCTCACTGTGTTCTCTCTCTATTCCTGTTACCCTCACTGTGTTCTTTATTCTATTCCTGTTACCCTCACTGTGTTCTCTCTCTCTATTCCTGTTACCCTCACTCTGTTCTCTCTCTATTTCTGTTACCCTCACTGTGTTCTCTCTCTCTATTCCTGTTACCCTCACTATTTTCTATCTCTCCATTCCTGTTACCCTCACTGTGTTCTCCCTCTATTCCTGTTACCCTCACTGTGTTCTCTCTCTCTATTCCTGTTACCCTCACTGTGTTCTCTCTCTATTCCTGTTACCCTCATTGTGTTCTCTATCTCTATTCCTGTTACCCTCACTGTGTTCTCTCCCTCTATTCCTGTTACGCTCACTGTGTTCTCTCTCTCCATTCCCATTACCTTCACTGTGTTCTCTCCCTCTATTCCTGTTATCCTCACTGTGTTCTCTCTCTCTATTCCTGTTATCCTCACTGTGTTCTCTCTCTCTATTCCTGTTACCCTCACTGTGTTCTCTCTCTATTCCTGTTACCTTCACTGTGCTCTCTCTCGATATTCCTGTTACCCTCACTGTGTTCTCTCTCTCTATTCCTGTTATCCTCATTGTGTTCTCTCTCTCTATTCCTGTTACCCTCACTGTGTTCTCTCCCTCTATTCCTGTTACCCTCACTGTGTTCCCTCTCTCTATTCCCATTACCTTCACTGTCTTCTCTCCCTCTATTCCTGTTATCCTCACTGTGTTCTCTCTCTCTATTCCTGTTTCCCTCACTGTGGTCTCTCTCTCTATTCCTGTTACCCTCACTCTGATCTCTCTCTATTCCTGTTACCCTCACTGTGTTCTCTCTCTCTATTCCTGTTTCCCTCACTGTGTTCTCTCCCTCTATTCCTGTTACCCTCATTGTGTTCTCTCTCTCTCTATTCCCGTTACCTTCACTCTGTTCTCTCCCTCTATTCCTGTTATCGTTACTGTGTTCTTTCTCTCTATTCCTGTTATCCTCACTGTGTTCTCTCTCTCTATTCCTGTTACCCTCACTGTGTTCTCTCTCTATTCCTGTTACCCTCACTGTGTTCTCTCTCTCTATTCCTGTTACCCTCACTGTGTTCTCTCTCTCTATTCCTGTTACACTCACTGTGTTCTCTCTATACCTGTTACCCTCACTGTGTTCTCTCCCTCTATTCCTGTTACCCTCACTGTGTTCTCTCTCTCCATTCCTGTTACCCTCACTGTGTTTTCTCTCTATTCCTGTTACCCTCACTGTGTTCTCTCTCTATTCCTGTTACCCTCACTGTGTTCTCTCTCTCTATTCCTGTTACCACCACTTTGTTCTCTCTCTATTTCTGTTACCCTCACTGTTTTCTTTCTCTCTATTCCTGTTACCCTCACAGTTTTCTCTCTCTCTATTCCTGTTACCCTCACTATGTTCTATCTCTATTCCTGTTACACTCACTGTGTTCTTTCTCTCTATTCCTGTTACCCTCACTATGTTCTCTCTCTATTTCTGTTACCCTCACTGTGTTCTCTCTCTCTATTCCTGTTACCCTCACTGTGCTCTCTCTCTATTTCTGTTACCCTCACTGTGTTCTCTCTCTCTATTCCTGTTACCCCCAATGTGTTCTCTCTCTCTATTCCTGTTACCCTCACTGTGTTTTCTCTCTATACCTGTTACACTCTCTGTGTTCTCTCCCTCTATTCCTGTTACCCTCACTGTTTTCTCTCTCTCTATTCCTGTTACCCTCACTGTGTTCTCTCTCTCTATTCCTGTTACCCTCACTGTGTTTTCTCTCTATTCCTGTTACCCTCACTGTGTTCTCTCTCTCCATTCCAGTTACCCTCACTCTGTTCTCTCTCTATTCCTGTTACCCTCACTGTGTTCTTTCTCTCTATTCCTGTTACCCTCACTGTTTTCTCCCTCTCTATTCGTGTTACCCTCACTCTGTTCTCTCTCTATTTCTGTTTCCCTCACTGTGTTCTCTCTCTCGATTCCTGTTACCCTCACTGTGTTCTATCTCTCTATTCCTGTTACCCTCACTGTGTTCTCTCTCTATTCCTATTACCCTCATTGTGTTCTCTCTCTCTATTCCTGTTATCCTCACTGTGTTCTCTCTCTCTATTCCTGTTACCCTCACTGTGTTCTCTCCCTCTATTCCTGTTACCCTCACTGTGTTCCCTCTCTCTATTCCCATTACCTTCACTGTGTTCTCTCCCTCTATTCCTGTTATCCTCACTGTGTTCTCTCACTCTATTCCTGTTACCCTCACTGTGTTCTCTCTCTCTATTCCTGTTACCCTCACTCTGTTCTTTCTCTATTCCTGTTACTCTCACTGTGTTCTCTCTCTCTATTCTTGTTTCCCTCACTGTGTTCTCTCCCTCTATTCCTGTTACCCTCACTGTGTTCTCTCTCTCTCTATTCCCGTTACCTTCACTCTGTTCTCTCCCTCTATTCCTGTTAACGTCACTGTGTTCTTTCTCTCTATTCCTGTTATCCTCACTGTGTTCTCTCTCTCTATTCCTGTTACCCTCACTGTGTTCTCTCTCTATTCCTGTTACCCTCACAGTGTTCTCTCTCTCTATTCCTGTTACCCTCACTGTGTTCTCTCTCTCTATTCCTGTTACCCTCACTGCGTTCTCTCTCTATACCTGTTACCCTCACTGTGTTCTCTCTCTCTATTCCTGTTACCCTCAATGTGTTCTCTCTCTCTATTCCTGTTACCCTCACTGTGTTCTCTCTCTCTATTCCTGTCACCTTCACTGTGTTCTCTCTTTATTTCTGTTACCCTCACTGTGTTCTCTCTATCCATTCCAGTTACCCTCACTCTGTTCTCTCTCTATTCCTGTTACCCTCACTGTGATCTTTCTCTCTATTCCTGTTACCCTCACTGTTTTCTCCCTCTCTATTCGTGTTACCCTCACTCTTTTCTCTCTCTATTTCTGTTACCCTCACTGTGTTCTCTCTCTCGATTCCTGTTACCCTCACTATGTTCTATCTCTCTATTCCTGTTACCCTCACTCTGTTCTCTCTCTATTTCTGTTACCCTCACTGTGTTCTCTCTCTCTATTCCTGTTACCCTCACTATTTTCTATCTCTCTATTCCTGTTACCCTCACTGTGTTCTCCCTCTATTCCTGTTACCCTCACTGTGTTCTCTCTCTCTATTCCTGTTACCCTCACTGTGTTCTCTCTCTATTCCTGTTACCCTCATTGTGTTCTCTATCTCTATTCCTGTTACCCTCACTGTGTTCTCTCCCTCTATTCCTGTTACGCTCACTGTGTTCTCTCTCTCCATTCCCATTACCTTCACTGTGTTCTCTCCCTCTATTCCTGTTATCCTCACTGTGTTCTCTCTCTCTATTCCTGTTATCCTCACTGTGTTCTCTCTCTCTATTCCTGTTACCCTCACTGTGTTCTCTCTCTATTCCTGTTACCTTCACTGTGCTCTCTCTCTATATTCCTGTTACCCTCACTGTGTTCTCTCTCTCTATTCCTGTTATCCTCATTGTGTTCTCTCTCTCTATTCCTGTTACCCTCACTGTGTTCTCTCCCTCTATTCCTGTTACCCTCACTGTGTTCCCTCTCTCTATTCCCATTACCTTCACTGTCTTCTCTCCCTCTATTCCTGTTATCCTCACTGTGTTCTCTCTCTCTATTCCTGTTTCCCTCACTGTGTTCTCTCTCTCTATTCCTGTTACCCTCACTCTGATCTCTCTCTATTCCTGTTACCCTCACTGTGTTCTCTCTCTCTATTCCTGTTTCCCTCACTGTGTTCTCTCCCTCTATTCCTGTTACCCTCATTGTGTTCTCTCTCTCTCTATTCCCGTTACCTTCACTCTGTTCTCTCCCTCTATTCCTGTTATCGTCACTGTGTTCTTTCTCTCTATTCCTGTTATCCTCACTGTGTTCTCTCTCTCTATTCCTGTTACCCTCACTGTGTTCTCTCTCTATTCCTGTTACCCTCACTGTGTTCTCTCTCTCTATTCCTGTTACCCTCACTGTGTTCTCTCTCTCTATTCCTGTTACACTCACTGTGTTCTCTCTATACCTGTTACCCTCACTGTGTTCTCTCCCTCTATTCCTGTTACCCTCACTGTGTTCTCTCTCTCCATTCCTGTTACCAACACTGTGTTTTCTCTCTATTCCTGTTACCCTCACTGTGTTCTCTCTCTATTCCTGTTACCCTCACTGTGTTCTCTCTCTCTATTCCTGTTACCACCACTTTGTTCTCTCTCTATTTCTGTTACCCTCACTGTTTTCATTCTCTCTATTCCTGTTACCCTCACAGTTTTCTCTCTCTCTATTCCTGTTACCCTCACTATGTTCTATCTCTATTCCTGTTCCACTCACTGTGTTCTTTCTCTCTATTCCTGTTACCCTCACTATGTTCTCTCTCTATTTCTGTTACCCTCACTGTGTTCTCTCTCTCTATTCCTGTTACCCTCACTGTGCTCTCTCTCTATTTCTGTTACCCTCACTGTGTTCTCTCTCTCTATTCCTGTTACCCCCAATGTGTTCTCTCTCTCTATTCCTGTTACCCTCACTGTGTTTTCTCTCTATACCTGTTACACTCTCTGTGTTCTCTCCCTCTATTCCTGTTACCCTCACTGTTTTCTCTCTCTCTATTCCTGTTACCCTCACTGTGTTCTCTCTCTCTATTCCTGTTACCCTCACTGTGTTTTCTCTCTATTCCTGTTACCCTCACTGTGTTCTCTCTCTCCATTCCAGTTACCCTCACTCTGTTCTCTCTCTATTCCTGTTACCCTCACTGTGTTCTTTCTCTCTATTCCTGTTACCCTCACTGTTTTCTCCCTCTCTATTCGTGTTACCCTCACTCTGTTCTCTCTCTATTTCTGTTTCCCTCACTGTGTTCTCTCTCTCGATTCCTGTTACCCTCACTGTGTTCTATCTCTCTATTCCTGTTACCCTCACTGTGTTCCCTCTCTCTATTCCCATTACCTTCACTGTGTTCTCTCCCTCTATTCCTGTTATCCTCACTGTGTTCTCTCACTCTATTCCTGTTACCCTCACTGTGTTCTCTCTCTCTATTCCTGTTACCCTCACTCTGTTCTTTCTCTATTCCTGTTACTCTCACTGTGTTCTCTCTCTCTATTCTTGTTTCCCTCACTGTTTTCTCTCCCTCTATTCCTGTTACCCTCACTGTGTTCTCTCTCTCTCTATTCCCGTTACCTTCACTCTGTTCTCTCCCTCTATTCCTGTTAACGTCACTGTGTTCTTTCTCTCTATTCCTGTTATCCTCACTGTGTTCCCTCTCTCTATTCCTGTTACCCTCACTGTGTTCTCTCTCTATTCCTGTTACCCTCACTGTGTTCTCTCTCTCTATTCCTGTTACCCTCACTGTGTTCTCTCTCTCTATTCCTGTTACCCTCACTGCGTTCTCTCTCTATACCTGTTACCCTCACTGTGTTCTCTCTCTCTATTCCTGTTACCCTCAATGTGTTCTCTCTCTCTATTCCTGTTCCCCTCACTGTGTTCTCTCTCTCTATTCCTGTCACCTTCACTGTGTTCTCTCTTTATTTCTGTTACCCTCACTGTGTTCTCTCTATCCATTCCAGTTACCCTCACTCTGTTCTCTCTCTATTCCTGTTACCCTCACTGTGTTCTTTCTCTCTATTCCTGTTACCCTCACTGTTTTCTCCCTCTCTATTCGTGTTACCCTCACTCTTTTCTCTCTCTATTTCTGTTACCCTCACTGTGTTCTCTCTCTCGATTCCTGTTACCCTCACTATGTTCTATCTCTCTATTCCTGTTACCCTCACTGTGTTCTCTCTCTATTCCTGTTACCCTCACTGTGTTCTCTCTCTATTCCTGTTTCCCTCACTGTGTTCTCTCCCTCTATTACTGTTACCCTCACTGTGTTCTCTCTCTCTCTATTCCCGTTACCTTCACTGTGTTCTCTCCCTCTATTCCTGTTATCCTCACTGTGTTCTCTATCTCTATTCCTGTTATCCTCACTGTGATCTCTCTCTCTATTCCTGTTACCCTCACTGTGTTCTCTCTCTATTCCTGTTACCCTCACTGTGTTCTCTCTCTCTATTCCTGTTACCCTCACTGTGTTCTCTCTCTATTCCTGTTACCCTCACTGTGTTCTCTCTCTATTCCTGTTACCCTCACTGTGCTCTCTCTCTCTATTCCTGTTACCCTCACTTTGTTCTCCATCTCTATTCCTGTTACCCTCACTGTTTTCTTTCTCTCTATTCCTGTTACCCTCACAGTCTTCTCTCTCTCTCTATTCCTGTTACCCTCACTATGTTCTCTCTCTATTCCTGTTACCCTCACTGTGTTCTCTCTCTCTATTCCTGTTACCCTCACTGTGTTCTTTCTCTCTATTCCTGTTACCCTCACTGTTTTCTCTCTCTCTATTCCTGTTACCCTCACTTTGTTCTCTCTCTATTTCTATTACCCTTGCTGTGTTCTCTCTCTCTATTCCCGTTACCCTCAGTGTGTTCTCTCTCTCAATTCCTGTTACCCTCACTGTTTTCTCTCTCTCTATTCCTGTTACCCTCACTGTGTTCTCTCTCTATTTCTGTTACCCTCACTGTGTTCTCTCTCTCTATTCCTGTTACCCTCAATGTGTTCTCTCTCTCTATTCCTGTTACCCTCACTGTGTTCTCTCTCTCTTTTCCTGTTAACATAACTGTGTTCTCTCTCTATTCCTGTTACCCTCACTGTGTTCTCTCTCTACTCCTGTTACCCTCACTGTGTTCTTTACTCTATTGCTGTTACCCTCACTGTGTTCTCTCTCTCTATTCCTGTTACCCTCACTGTGTTCTGTCTCTATTTCTGTTACCCTCACTGTGTTCTCTCTCTCTCATCCTGTTACCCTCACTGTGTTCTCTCTCTCTATTCCCGTTACCTTCACTGTGTTCTCTCCCTCTATTCCTGTTATCCTCACTGTGTTCTCTATCTCTATTCCTGTTATCCTCACTGTGATCTCTCTCTCTATTCCTGTTACCCTCACTGTGTTCTCTCTCTATTCCTGTTACCCTCACTGTGTTCTCTCTCTCTGTTCCTGTTACCCTCACTGTGTTCTCTCTCTATTCCTGTTACCCTCACTGTGTTCTTTCTCTCTATTCATGTTACCCTCACTGTGTTCTCTCTCTCTATTCCTGTTACCCTCACTGTGTTCTCTCTCTATTTCTATTACCCTTACTGTGTTCTCTCTCTCTATTCCCGTTACCCTCACTGTGTTCTCTCTCTCAATTCCTGTTACACTCACTGTTTTCTCTCTCTCTATTCCTGTTACCCTCACTGTGTTCTCTCTCTATTTCTGTTACCCTCACTGTGTTCTCTCTCTCTATTCCTGTTACCCTCAATGTGTTCTCTCTCTCTATTCCTGTTACCCTCACTGTGTTCTCTCTCTCTATTCCTGTTAACCTAACTGTGTTCTCTCTCTCTATTCCTGTTACCCTCACTGTGTTCTCTCTCTACTCCTGTTACCCTCACTGTGTTCTTTACTCTATTGCTGTTACCCTCACTGTGTTCTCTCTCTCTATTCCTGTTACCCTCACTGTGTTCTCTCTCTATTTCTGTTACCCTCACTGTGTTCTCTCTCTCTAATCCTGTTACCCTCACTGTGTTCTATCTCTCTATTCCTGTTACCCTCACTGTGTTCTCCCTCTATTCCTGTTACCCTCACTGTTTTCTCTCTCTCTATTCCTGTTACCCTCACTGTGTTCTCTCTCTATTGCTGTTACCCTCACTGTGTTCTCTCTCTCTATTCCTGTTACCCTCTCTGTGTTCTCTCCCTCTATTCCTGTTACCCTCACTGTGTTCTCTCTCTCTATTCCCATTACCTTCACTGTGATCTCTCCCTCTATTCCTGTTATCCTCACTGTGTTCTCTCTCTCTATTCCTGTTACCCTCACTGTGTTCTCTCTCTATTCCTATTACCCTCACTGTGTTCTGTCTCTCTATTCCTGTTACCCTCACTGTGTTCTCTCTCTATTCCTGTTACCCTCAATGTGTTCTCTCTCTCTATTCCCATTACCTTCACTGTGTTCTCTCCCTCTATTCCTGTTATCCTCACTGTGTTCTCTCTCTCTATTCCTGTTACCCTCACTGTGTTCTCTCTCTATTCCTATTACCCTCACTGTGTTCTGTCTCTCTATTCCTGTTACCCTCACTGTGTTCTCTCTCTATTCCTGTTACCCTCAATGTGTTCTCTCTCTCTATTCCTGTTACCCTCACTGTGTTCTCTCTCTCTATTCCTGTTAACCTAACTGTGTTCTCTCTCTCTATTCCTGTTACCCTCACTGTGTTCTCTCTCTACTCCTGTTACCCTCACTGTGTTCTTTACTCTATTGCTGTTACCCTCACTGTGTTCTCTCTCTCTATTCCTGTTACCCTCACTGTGTTCTCTCTCTATTCCTGTTATCCTCACTGTGTTCTCTCTCTATTCCTGTTACCCTCACTGTGCTCTCTCTCTCTATTCCTGTTACCCTCACTTTGTTCTCCATCTCTATTCCTGTTACCCTCACTGTTTTCTTTCTCTCTATTCCTGTTACCCTCACAGACTTCTCTCTCTCTCTATTCCTGTTACCCTCACTATGTTCTCTCTCTAATCCTGTTACCCTCACTGTGTTCTCTCTCTCTATTCCTGTTACCCTCACTGTGTTCTTTCTCTCTATTCCTGTTACCATCACTGTGTTCTCTCTCTCTATTCCTGTTACCCTCACTCTGTTCTCTCTCTATTTCTATTACCCTTACTGTGTTCTCTCTCTCTATTCCCGTTACCCTCACTGTGTTCTCTCTCTCAATTCCTGTTACCCTCACTGTTTTCTCTCTCTCTATTCCTGTTACCCTCACTGTGTTCTCTCTCTATTTCTGTTACCCTCACTGTGTTCTCTCTCTCTATTCCTGTTACCCTCAATGTGTTCTCTCTCTCTGTTCCTGTTACCCTCACTGTGTTCTCTCTCTCTATTCCTGTTAACCTAACTGTGTTCTCTCTCTCTATTCCTGTTACCCTCACTGTGTTCTCTCTCTACTCCTGTTACCCTCACTGTGTTCTTTACTCTATTGCTGTTACCCTCACTGTGTTCTCTCTCTCTATTCCTGTTACCCTCACTGTGTTCTCTCTCTATTTCTTACCCTCACTGTGTTCTCTCTCTCTAATCCTGTTACCCTCACTGTGTTCTCTCTCTCTATTCCCGTTACCTTCACTGTGTTCTCTCCCTCTATTCCTGTTATCCTCACTGTGTTCTCTATCTCTATTCCTGTTATCCTCACTGTGATCTCTCTCTCTATTCCTGTTACCCTCACTGTGTTCTCTCTCTATTCCTGTTACCCTCACTGTGTTCTCTCTCTCTATTCCTGTTACCCTCACTGTGTTCTCTCTCTATTCCTGTTACCCTCACTGTGTTCTCTCTCTATTCCTGTTACCCTCATTGTGCTCTCTCTCTCTATTCCTGTTACCCTCACTTTGTTCTCCATCTCTATTCCTGTTACCCTCACTGTTTTCTTTCTCTCTATTCCTGTTACCCTCACAGTCTTCTCTCTCTCTCTATTCCTATTACCCTCACTATGTTCTCTCTCTATTCCTGTTACCCTCACTGTGTTCTCTCTCTCTATTCCTGTTACCCTCACTGTGTTCTTTCTCTCTATTCCTGTTACCCTCACTGTGTTCTCTCTCTCTCTATTCCTGTTACCCTCACTGTGTTCTCTCTCTATTTCTATTACCCTTACTGTGTTCTCTCTCTCTATTCCCGTTACCCTCACTGTGTTCTCTCTCTCAATTCCTGTTACCCTCACTGTTTTCTCTCTATCTATTCCTGTTACCCTCACTGTGTTCTCTCTCTATTTCTGTTACCCTCACTGTGTTCTCTCTCTCTATTCCTGTTACCCTCAATGTGTTCTCTCTCTCTATTCCTGTTACCCTCACTGTGTTCTCTCTCTCTATTCCTGTTAACCTAACTGTGTTCTCTCTCTCTATTCCTGTTACACTCACTGTGTTCTCTCTCTACTCCTGTTACCCTCACTGTGTTCTTTACTCTATTGCTGTTACCCTCACTGTGTTCTCTCTCTCTATTCCTGTTACCCTCACTGTGTTCTCTCTCTATTTCTGTTACCCTCACTGTGTTCTCTCTCTCTAATCCTGTTACCCTCACTGTGTTCTATCTCTCTATTCCTGTTACCCTCACTGTGTTCTCCCTCTATTCCTGTTACCCTCACTGTGTTCTCTCTCTCTATTCCTGTTACCCTCACTGTGTTCTCTCTCTATTGCTGTTACCCTCACTGTGTTCTCTCTCTCTATTCCTGTTACCCTCTCTCTGTTCTCTCCCTCTATTCCTGTTACCCTCACTGTGTTCTCTCTCTCTATTCCCATTACCTTCACTGTGTTCTCTCCCTCTATTCCTGTTATCCTCACTGCGTTCTCTCTCTCTATTCCTGTTACCCTCACTGTGTTCTCTCTCTATTCCTATTACCCTCACTGTGTTCTCTCTCTCTATTCCTGTTACCCTCACTGTTTTCTTTCTCTCTATTCCTGTTACCCTCACAGTGTTCTCTCTCTCTATTCCTGTTACCCTCACTATGTTCTCTCTCTATTCCTGTTACCCTCACTGTGTTCTCTCTCTCCATTCCTGTTACCCTAACTGTGTTCTCTCTCTATTCCTGTTACCCTCACTGTGTTCTTTACACTATTTCTGTTACCCTCACTGTGTTCTCTCTCTCTATTCCTGTTACCCTCACTGTTTTCTATCTCTCTATCCCTGTTACCCTCACTGTGTTCTCCCTCTATTCCTGTTACCCTCACTGTGTTCTCTCTCTCTATTCCTGTTACCCTCACTGTGTTATCTCTCTGTTCCTGTTACCCTCACTGTGTTCTCTCTCTCTATTCCTGTTACCCTCACTGTGTTCTCTCCTTCTATTCCTGTTACCCTCACTGTGTTCTCTCTCTCTATTCCCATTACCTTCACTGTGTTCTCTCCCTCTATTCCTGTTATCCTCACTGTGTTCGCTCTCTCTATTCCTGTTATCCTCACTGTGTTCTCTCTCTCTATTCCTGTTACCCTCACTGTGTTCTATCTCTATTCCTGTTACCCTCACTGTGTTCTCTCTCTATATTCCTGTTACCCTCACTGTGTTCTCTCTCTATTCCTGTTACCATCACTGTGTTCTCTCTCTCTATTCCTGTTACCCTCACTGTGTTCTCGCTCTATTCCTGTTACCCTCACTGTGTTCTCTCTCTCTATTCCTGTTACCCTCACTGTGTTCTCTCTCTCTATTCCCGTTACCCTCACTGTGTTCTCTCTCTCTATTCCTGTTACCCTCACTGTGTTCTCTCTCTATTCCCGTTACCCTCACTGTGTTCTCTCTCTCTATTCCTGTTACCTTCACTGTGTACTCTCTCTATGCCTGTTACCCTCACTGTGTTCTCTCCCTCTATTCCTATTACCCTCACTGTGTTCTCTCTCTCTATTCCTGTTACCCTCACTGTGTTCTCTTTCTCTATTCCTGTTACCTTCACTGTGTTCTCTCTCTATTCCGGTTACCTTCACTGTGTTCTCTCTCTCTATTCCTGTTACCCTCACTTTGTTCTCTCTCTATTCCTGTTACCCTCACTGTGTTCTTTCTCTCTATTCCTGTTACCCTCACTGTGTTCTCTCTCTCTATTCCTGTTACCCTCGCTATGTTCTCTCTCTATTCCTGTTACCCTCACTATGTTCTCCCTCTCTATTCCTGTTACCCTGACTGTGTTCTCTCTCTATTCCTGTTACCCTCACTGTGTTCTTTCTCTCTATTCCTGTTACCCTCACTGAGTTCTCTCTCTCTATTCCTGTTACCCTCACTGTGTTCTCTCTCTATTCCTATTACCCTCACTGTGTTCTCTCTCTCTATTCCAGTTACCTTCACTGTGTTCTCTCTCTCTATTCCTGTTACCCTCACTGTGTTCTCTCTCTCTATTCCTGTTACCCTCACTGTGTTCTCTCTCTCTATTCCTATTACCCTACTGTGTTCTCTCTCTATTCCTGTTACCCTCACTGTGTTCTCTCTCTATTCATGTTACCATCACTGTGTTCTCTCTCTCTATTCCTGTTACCCTCACTTTGTTCTCTCTCTATTCCTGTTACCCTCACTGTGTTCTTTCTCTCTATTCCTGTTACCCTCACTGTGTTCTCTCTCTCTATTACTGTTACCCTCACTGTGTTCTCTCTCTCTTTTCCTGTTACCCTCACTGTGTTCTCTCTCTCTATTCCCGTTACCCTCACTGTGTTATCTCTCTGTTCCTGTTACCCTCACTGTGTTCTCTCTCTCTATTCCTGTTACTCTCACTGTGTTCTCTCCCTCTATTCCTGTTACCCTCACTGTGTTCTCTCTCTCTATTCCCATTACCTTCACTGTGTTCTCTCCCTCTATTCCTGTTATCCTCACTGTGTTCGCTCTCTCTATTCCTGTTATCCTCACTGTGTTCTCTCTCTCTATTCCTGTTACCCTCACTGTGTTCTATCTCTATTCCTGTTACCCTCACTGTGTTCTCTCTCTATATTCCTGTTACCCTCACTGTGTTCTCTCTCTATTCCTGTTACCATCACTGTGTTCTCTCTCTCTATTCCTGTTACCCTCACTGTGTTCTCGCTCTATTCCTGTTACCCTCACTGTGTTCTCTCTCTCTATTCCTGTTACCCTCACTGTGTTCTCTCTCTCTATTCCCGTTACCCTCACTGTGTTCTCTCTCTCTATTCCTGTTACCCTCACTGTGTTCTCTCTCTATTCCCGTTACCCTCACTGTGTTCTCTCTCTCTATTCCTGTTACCCTCACTGTGTACTCTCTCTATGCCTGTTACCCTCACTGTGTTCTCTCTCTCTATTCCCATTACCTTCACTGTGTTCTCTCCCTCTATTCCTGTTATCCTCACTGTGTTCGCTCTCTCTATTCATGTTATCCTCACTGTGTTCTCTCTCTCTATTCCTGTTACCCTCACTGTGTTCTATCTCTATTCCTGTTACCCTCACTGTGTTCTCTCTCTATATTCCTGTTACCCTCACTGTGTTCTCTCTCTATTCCTGTTACCATCACTGTGTTCTCTCTCTCTATTCCTGTTACCCTCACTGTGTTCTCGCTCTATTCCTGTTACCCTCACTGTGTTCTCTCTCTCTATTCCTGTTACCCTCACTGTGTTCTCTCTCTCTATTCCCGTTACCCTCACTGTGTTCTCTCTCTCTATTCCTGTTACCCTCACTGTGTTCTCTCTCTATTCCCGTTACCCTCACTGTGTTCTCTCTCTCTATTCCTGTTACCCTCACTGTGTACTCTCTCTATGCCTGTTACCCTCACTGTGTTCTCTCCCTCTATTCCTATTACCCTCACTGTGTTCTCTCTCTCTATTCCTGTTACCCTCACTGTGTTCTCTTTCTCTATTCCTGTTACCTTCACTGTGTTCTCTCTCTATTCCGGTTACCTTCACTGTGTTCTCTCTCTCTATTCCTGTTACCCTCACTTTGTTCTCTCTCTATTCCTGTTACCCTCACTGTGTTCTTTCTCTCTATTCCTGTTACCCTCACTGTGTTCTCTCTCTCTATTCCTGTTACCCTCGCTATGTTCTCTCTCTATTCCTGTTACCCTCACTATGTTCTCCCTCTCTATTCCTGTTACCCTGACTGTGTTCTCTCTCTATTCCTGTTACCCTCACTGTGTTCTTTCTCTCTATTCCTGTTACCCTCACTGAGTTCTCTCTCTCTATTCCTGTTACCCTCACTGTGTTCTCTCTCTATTCCTATTACCCTCACTGTGTTCTCTCTCTCTATTCCAGTTACCTTCACTGTGTTCTCTCTCTCTATTCCTGTTACCCTCACTGTGTTCTCTCTCTCTATTCCTGTTACCCTCACTGTGTTCTCTCTCTCTATTCCTATTACCCTACTGTGTTCTCTCTCTATTCCTGTTACCCTCACTGTGTTCTCTCTCTATTCATGTTACCATCACTGTGTTCTCTCTCTCTATTCCTGTTACCCTCACTTTGTTCTCTCTCTATTCCTGTTACCCTCACTGTGTTCTTTCTCTCTATTCCTGTTACCCTCACTGTGTTCTCTCTCTCTATTACTGTTACCCTCACTGTGTTCTCTCTCTCTATTCCTGTTACCCTCACTGTGTTCTCTCTCTCTATTCCCGTTACCCTCACTGTGTTATCTCTCTGTTCCTGTTACCCTCACTGTGTTCTCTCTCTCTATTCCTGTTACTCTCACTGTGTTCTCTCCCTCTATTCCTGTTACCCTCACTGTGTTCTCTCTCTCTATTCCCATTACCTTCACTGTGTTCTCTCCCTCTATTCCTGTTATCCTCACTGTGTTCGCTCTCTCTATTCCTGTTATCCTCACTGTGTTCTCTCTCTCTATTCCTGTTACCCTCACTGTGTTCTATCTCTATTCCTGTTACCCTCACTGTGTTCTCTCTCTATATTCCTGTTACCCTCACTGTGTTCTCTCTCTATTCCTGTTACCATCACTGTGTTCTCTCTCTCTATTCCTGTTACCCTCACTGTGTTCTCGCTCTATTCCTGTTACCCTCACTGTGTTCTCTCTCTCTATTCCTGTTACCCTCACTGTGTTCTCTCTCTCTATTCCCGTTACCCTCACTGTGTTCTCTCTCTCTATTCCTGTTACCCTCACTGTGTTCTCTCTCTATTCCCGTTACCCTCACTGTGTTCTCTCTCTCTATTCCTGTTACCCTCACTGTGTACTCTCTCTATGCCTGTTACCCTCACTGTGTTCTCTCCCTCTATTCCTATTACCCTCACTGTGTTCTCTCTCTCTATTCCTGTTACCCTCACTGTGTTCTCTTTCTCTATTCCTGTTACCTTCACTGTGTTCTCTCTCTATTCCGGTTACCTTCACTGTGTTCTCTCTCTCTATTCCTGTTACCCTCACTTTGTTCTCTCTCTATTCCTGTTACCCTCACTGTGTTCTTTCTCTCTATTCCTGTTACCCTCACTGTGTTCTCTCTCTCTATTCCTGTTACCCTCGCTATGTTCTCTCTCTATTCCTGTTACCCTCACTATGTTCTCCCTCTCTATTCCTGTTACCCTGACTGTGTTCTCTCTCTATTCCTGTTACCCTCACTGTGTTCTTTCTCTCTATTCCTGTTACCCTCACTGTGTTCTCTCTCTCTATTCCTGTTACCCTCACTGTGTTCTCTCTCTATTCCTATTACCCTCACTGTGTTCTCTCTCTCTATTCCAGTTACCTTCACTGTGTTCTCTCTCTCTATTCCTGTTACCCTCACTGTGTTCTCTCTCTCTATTCCTGTTACCCTCACTGTGTTCTCTCTCTCTATTCCTAATACCCTACTGTGTTCTCTCTCTATTCCTGTTACCCTCACTGTGTTCTCTCTCTATTCATGTTACCATCACTGTGTTCTCTCTCTCTATTCCTGTTACCCTACTCTGTTCTCTCTCTCTATTCCCGTTACCTTCAGTCTGTTTTCTCCATCTATTCCGGTTACCCTCACTGTGTTCTCTCTCTATTCCTGTTACCCACACTGTGTTCTCTCTCTATTCCTGTTACCCTCACTGTGTTCTCTCTCTCTATTCCTGTTACCCTCACTGTGTTCTCTCTCTCTATTCCCGTTACCCTCACTGTGTTATCTCTCTGTTCCTGTTACCCTCACTGTGTTCTCTCTCTCTATTCCTGTTACGCTCACTGTGTTCTCTCCCTCTATTCCTGTTACCCTCACTGTGTTCTCTCTCTCTATTCCCATTACCTTCACTGTGTTCTCTCCCTCTATTCCTGTTATCCTCACTGTGTTCGCTCTCTCAATTCCTGTTATCCTCACTGTGTTCTCTCTCTCTATTCCTGTTACCCTCACTGTGTTCTCTCTCTATTCCTGTTAACCTCACTGTGTTCTCTCTCTATATTCCTGTTACCCTCACTGTGTTCTCTCTCTATTCCTGTTACCATCACTGTGTTCTCTCTCTCTATTCCTGTTACCCTCACTGTGTTCTCGCTCTATTCCTGTTACCCTCACTGTGTTCTCTCTCCCTATTCCTGTTACCCTCACTGTGTTCTCTCTCTCTATTCCCGTTACCCTCACTGTGTTCTCTCTCACTATTCCTGTTACCCTCACTGTGTTCTCTCTCTATTCCCGTTACCCTCACTGTATTCTCTCTCTCTATTCCTGTTACCCTCACTGTGTACTCTCTCTATGCCTGTTACCCTCACTGTGTTCTCTCCCTCTATTCCTATTACCCTCACTGTGTTCTCTCTCTCTATTCCTGTTACCCTCACTGTGTTCTCTTTCTCTATTCCTGTTACCTTCACTGTGTTCTCTCTCTATTCCTGTTACCTTCATTGTGTTCTCTCTCTCTATTCCTGTTACACTCACTTTGTTCTCTCTCTATTCCTGTTACCCTCACTGTGTTCTTTCTCTCTATTCCAGTTACCCTCACTGTGTTCTCTCTCTCTATTCCTGTTACCCTCGCTATGTTCTCTCTCTATTCCTGTTGCCCTCACTATGTTCTCCCTCTCTATTTCTGTTACCCTGACTGTGTTCTCTCTCTATTCCTGTTACCCTCACTGTGTTCTTTCTCTCTATTCCTGTTATCTTCACTGTGTTCTCTCTCTCTATTCCTGTTACCCGCACTGTGTTCTCTCTCTATTCCAGTTACCTTCACTGTGTTCTCTCTCTCTATTCCTGTTACCCTCACTGAGTTCTCTCTCTCTATTCCTGTTACTCTCACTGTGTTCTCTCTCTCTATTCCTATTACAATACTGTGTTCTCTCTCTATTCCTGTTACCCTCACTGTGTTCTCTCTCTATTCATGTTACCATCACTGTGTTCTCTCTCTCTATTCCTGTTACCCTACTCTGTTCTCTCTCTCTATTCCCGTTACCTTCAGTGTGTTTTCTCCCTCCATTCCTGTTACCCTCACTGTGTTATCTCTCTGTTCCTGTTACCCTCACTGTGTTCTCTCTCTCTATTCCTGTTACCCTCACTGTGTTCTCTCCCTCTATTCCTGTTACCCTCACTGTGTTCTCTCTCTCTATTCCCATTACCTTCACTGTGTTCTCTCCCTCTATTCCTGTTATCCTCACTGTGTTCGCTCTCTCTATTCCTGTTATCCTCACTGTGTTCTCTCTCTCTATTCCTGTTACCCTCACTGTGTTCTATCTCTATTCCTGTTACCCTCACTGTGTTCTCTCTCTATATTCCTGTTACCCTCACTGTGTTCTCTCTCTATTCCTGTTACCATCACTGTGTTCTCTCTCTCTATTCCTGTTACCCTCACTGTGTTCTCGCTCTATTCCTGTTACCCTCACTGTGTTCTCTCTCTCTATTCCTGTTACCCTCACTGTGTTCTCTCTCTCTATTCCCGTTACCCTCACTGTGTTCTCTCTCTCTATTCCTGTTACCCTCACTGTGTTCTCTCTCTATTCCCGTTACCCTCACTGTGTTCTCTCTCTCTATTCCTGTTACCCTCACTGTGTACTCTCTCTATGCCTGTTACCCTCACTGTGTTCTCTCCCTCTATTCCTATTACCCTCACTGTGTTCTCTCTCTCTATTCCTGTTACCCTCACTGTGTTCTCTTTCTCTATTCCTGTTACCTTCACTGTGTTCTCTCTCTATTCCGGTTACCTTCACTGTGTTCTCTCTCTCTATTCCTGTTACCCTCACTTTGTTCTCTCTCTATTCCTGTTACCCTCACTGTGTTCTTTCTCTCTATTCCTGTTACCCTCACTGTGTTCTCTCTCTCTATTCCTGTTACCCTCGCTATGTTCTCTCTCTATTCCTGTTACCCTCACTATGTTCTCCCTCTCTATTCCTGTTACCCTGACTGTGTTCTCTCTCTATTCCTGTTACCCTCACTGTGTTCTTTCTCTCTATTCCTGTTACCCTCACTGAGTTCTCTCTCTCTATTCCTGTTACCCTCACTGTGTTCTCTCTCTATTCCTATTACCCTCACTGTGTTCTCTCTCTCTATTCCAGTTACCTTCACTGTGTTCTCTCTCTCTATTCCTGTTACCCTCACTGTGTTCTCTCTCTCTATTCCTGTTACCCTCACTGTGTTCTCTCTCTCTATTCCTATTACCCTACTGTGTTCTCTCTCTATTCCTGTTACCCTCACTGTGTTCTCTCTCTATTCATGTTACCATCACTGTGTTCTCTCTCTCTATTCCTGTTACCCTCACTTTGTTCTCTCTCTATTCCTGTTACCCTCACTGTGTTCTTTCTCTCTATTCCTGTTACCCTCACTGTGTTCTCTCTCTCTATTCCTGTTACCCTCACTGTGTTCTCTCTCTCTATTCCTGTTACCCTCACTGTGTTCTCTCTCTCTATTCCCGTTACCCTCACTGTGTTATCTCTCTGTTCCTGTTACCCTCACTGTGTTCTCTCTCTCTATTCCTGTTACTCTCACTGTGTTCTCTCCCTCTATTCCTGTTACCCTCACTGTGTTCTCTCTCTCTATTCCCATTACCTTCACTGTTTTCTCTCCCTCTATTCCTGTTATCCTCACTGTGTTCGCTCTCTCTATTCCTGTTATCCTCACTGTGTTCTCTCTCTCTATTCCTGTTACCCTCACTGTGTTCTATCTCTATTCCTGTTACCCTCACTGTGTTCTCTCTCTATATTCCTGTTACCCTCACTGTGTTCTCTCTCTATTCCTGTTACCATCACTGTGTTCTCTCTCTCTATTCCTGTTACCCTCACTGTGTTCTCGCTCTATTCCTGTTACCCTCACTGTGTTCTCTCTCTCTATTCCTGTTACCCTCACTGTGTTCTCTCTCTCTATTCCCGTTACCCTCACTGTGTTCTCTCTCTCTATTCCTGTTACCCTCACTGTGTTCTCTCTCTATTCCCGTTACCCTCACTGTGTTCTCTCTCCCTATTCCTGTTACCCTCACTGTGTACTCTCTCTATGCCTGTTACCCTCACTGTGTTCTCTCCCTCTATTCCTATTACCCTCACTGTGTTCTCTCTCTCTATTCCTGTTACCCTCACTGTGTTCTCTTTCTCTATTCCTGTTACCTTCACTGTGTTCTCTCTCTATTCCGGTTACCTTCACTGTGTTCTCTCTCTCTATTCCTGTTACCCTCACTTTGTTCTCTCTCTATTCCTGTTACCCTCACTGTGTTCTTTCTCTCTATTCCTGTTACCCTCACTGTGTTCAATCTCTCTATTCCTGTTACCCTCGCTATGTTCTCTCTCTATTCCTGTTACCCTCACTATGTTCTCCCTCTCTATTCCTGTTACCCTGACTGTGTTCTCTCTCTATTCCTGTTACCCTCACTGTGTTCTTTCTCTCTATTCCTGTTACCCTCACTGTGTTCTCTCTCTCTATTCCTGTTACCCTCACTGTGTTCTCTCTCTATTCCTATTACCCTCACTGTGTTCTCTCTCTCTATTCCAGTTACCTTCACTGTGTTCTCTCTCTCTATTCCTGTTACCCTCACTGTGTTCTCTCTCTATTCATGTTACCATCACTGTGTTCTCTCTCTCTATTCCTGTTACCCTACTCTGTTCTCTCTCTCTATTCCCGTTACCTTCAGTCTGTTTTCTCCATCTATTCCTGTTACGCTCACTGTGTTCTCTCTCTATTCCTGTTACCCACACTGTGTTCTCTCTCTATTCCTGTTACCCTCACTGTGTTCTCTCTCTCTATTCCTGTTACCCTCACTGTGTTCTCTCTCTCTATTCCCGTTACCCTCACTGTGTTATCTCTCTGTTCCTGTTACCCTCACTGTGTTCTCTCTCTCTATTCCTGTTACTCTCACTGTGTTCTCTCCCTCTATTCCTGTTACCCTCACTGTGTTCTCTCTCTCTATTCCCATTACCTTCACTGTGTTCTCTCCCTCTATTCCTGTTATCCTCACTGTGTTCGCTCTCTCAATTCCTGTTATCCTCACTGTGTTCTCTCTCTCTATTCCTGTTACCCTCACTGTGTTCTCTCTCTATTCCTGTTAACCTCACTGTGTTCTCTCTCTATATTCCTGTTACCCTCACTGTGTTCTCTCTCTATTCCTGTTACCATCACTGTGTTCTCTCTCTCTATTCCTGTTACCCTCACTGTGTTCTCGCTCTATTCCTGTTACCCTCACTGTGTTCTCTCTCTCTATTCCTGTTACCCTCACTGTGTTCTCTCTCTCTATTCCCGTTACCCTCACTGTGTTCTCTCTCACTATTCCTGTTAACCTCACTGTGTTCTCTCTCTATTCCCGTTACCCTCACTGTATTCTCTCTCTCTATTCCTGTTACCCTCACTGTGTACTCTCTCTATGCCTGTTACCCTCACTGTGTTCTCTCCCTCTATTCCTATTACCCTCACTGTGTTCTCTCTCTCTATTCCTGTTACCCTCACTGTGTTCTCTTTCTCTATTCCTGTTACCTTCACTGTGTTCTCTCTCTATTCCTGTTACCTTCATTGTGTTCTCTCTCTCTATTCCTGTTACACTCACTTTGTTCTCTCTCTATTCCTGTTACCCTCACTGTGTTCTTTCTCTCTATTCCAGTTACCCTCACTGTGTTCTCTCTCTCTATTCCTGTTACCCTCGCTATGTTCTCTCTCTATTCCTGTTGCCCTCACTATGTTCTCCCTCTCTATTTCTGTTACCCTGACTGTGTTCTCTCTCTATTCCTGTTACCCTCACTGTGTTCTTTCTCTCTATTCCTGTTATCTTCACTGTGTTCTCTCTCTCTATTCCTGTTACCCGCACTGTGTTCTCTCTCTATTCCAGTTACCTTCACTGTGTTCTCTCTCTCTATTCCTGTTACCCTCACTGAGTTCTCTCTCTCTATTCCTGTTACCCTCACTGTGTTCTCTCTCTCTACTCCTATTACAATACTGTGTTCTCTCTCTATTCCTGTTACCCTCACTGTGTTCTCTCTCTATTCATGTTACCATCACTGTGTTCTCTCTCTCTATTCCTGTTACCCTACTCTGTTCTCTCTCTCTATTCCCGTTACCTTCAGTGTGTTTTCTCCCTCTATTCCTGTTACCCTCACTGTGTTCTCTCTCTATTCCTGTTACCCTCACTGTGTTCTCTCTCTATTCCTGTTACCCTCACTGTGTTCTCTCTCTCTATTCCTGTTACCCTCACTGTGTTCTCTCTCTCTATTCCCGTTACCCTCACTGTGTTATCTCTCTCTATTCCCGTTACCCTCACTGTGTTCTCTCTCTCTATTCCCGTTACATTCATTGGGTTTTCTCCCTCTATTCCAGTTACCATCACTGTGTTCTCTCTCTATTCCTGTTACCTTCTCTGTGTTCTCTCTCTATTCCTGTTACCCTCACTGTGTTCTCTCTCTCTATTCCTGTTACCCTCAATGTGTTCTCTCCCTCTATTCCTGTTACCCTCACTGTGTTCTCTCTCTCTATTCCCGTTACCCTCACTGTGTTCTCTCTTTCTATTCCCGTTACCCTCATTGTGTTCTCTCTCTCTGTTCCTGTTACCCTCACTGTGTTCTCTCTCTCTCTATTCCCGTTACCTTCACTGTGTTCTCTCCCTCTATTCGTGTTACCCTCACTGTGTTCTCTCCCTCTATTCCTGTTACCCTCACTGTGTTCTCTCTCTCTCTATTCCCGTTACCTTCACTGTGTTCTCTCCCTCTATTCCTGTTATCCTCACTGTGTTCTCTCTCTCTATTCCTGTTACCCTCACTGTGTTCTTTCTCTCTATTCATGTTACCCTCACTGTGTTCTCTCTCTCTATTCCTGTTACCCTCACTGTGTTCTCTCTCGATTTCTATTACCCTTACTGTGTTCTCTCTCTCTATTCCCGTTACCCTCACTGTGTTCTCTCTCTCAATTCCTGTTACACTCACTGTTTTCTCTCTCTCTATTCCTGTTACCCTCACTGTGTTATCTCTCTATTTCTGTTAGCCTCACTGTGTTCTCTCTCTCTATTCCTGTTACCCTCAATGTGTTCTCTCTCTCTATTCCTGTTACCCTCACTGTGTTCTCTCTCTCTATTCCTGTTAACCTAACTGTTCTCTCTCTCTATTCCTGTTACCCTCACTGTGTTCTCTCTCTACTCCTGTTACGCTCACTGTGTTCTTTACTCTATTGCTGTTACCCTCACTGTGTTCTCTCTCTCTATTCCTGTTACCCTCACTGTGTTCTCTCTCTATTTCTGTTACCCTCACTGTGTTCTCTCTCTCTAATCCTGTTACCCTCACTGTGTTCTATCTCTCTATTTCTGTTACCCTCACTGTGTTCTCCCTCTATTCCTGTTACCCTCACTGTGTTCTCTCTCTCCATTCCTGTTACCCTCACTGTGTTCTCTCTCTATTGCTGTTACCCTCACTGTGTTCTCTCTCTCTATTCCTGTTACCCTCTCTGTGTTCTCTCCCTCTATTCCTGTTACCCTCACTGTTTTCTCTCTCTCTATTCCCATTACCTTCACTGTGTTCTCTCCCTCTATTCCTGTTATCCTCACTGTGTTCTCTCTCTCTATTCCTGTTACCCTCACTGTGTTCTCTCTCTATTCCTATTACCCTCACTGTGTTCTGTCTCTCTATTCCTGTTACCCTCACTGTGTTCTCTCTCTATTCATGTTACCCTCAATGTGTTCTCTCTCTCTATTCCCATTACCTTCACTGTGTTCTCTCCCTCTATTCCTGTTATCCTCACTGTGTTCTCTCTCTCTATTCCTGTTACCCTCACTGTGTTCTCTCTCTATTCCTATTACCCTCACTGTGTTCTGTCTCTCTATTCCTGTTACCCTCACTGTGTTCTCTCTCTATTCCTGTTACCCTCAATGTGTTCTCTCTCTCTATTCCTGTTACCCTCACTGTGTTCTCTCTCTATATTCCTGTTAACCTAACTGTGTTCTCTCTCTCTATTCCTGTTACCCTCACTGTGTTCTCTCTCTACTCCTGTTACCCTCACTGTGTTCTTTACTCTATTGCTGTTACCCTCACTGTGTTCTCTCTCTCTATTCCTGTTACCCTCACTGTGTTCTCTCTCTATTCCTGTTATCCTCACTGTGTTCTCTCTCTATTCCTGTTACCCTCACTGTGCTCTCTCTCTCTATTCCTGTTACCCTCACTTTGTTCTCCATCTCTATTCCTGTTACCCTCACTGTTTTCTTTCTCTCTATTCCTGTTACCCTCACAGTCTTCACTCTCTCTCTATTCCTGTTACCCTCACTATGTTCTCTCTCTAATCCTGTTACCCTCACTGTGTTCTCTCTCTCTATTCCTGTTACCCTCACTGTGTTCTTTCTCTCTATTCCTGTTACCATCACTGTGTTCTCTCTCTCTATTCCTGTTACCCTCACTCTGTTCTCTCTCTATTTCTATTACCCTTACTGTGTTCTCTCTCTCTATTCCCGTTACCCTCACTGTGTTCTCTCTCTCAATTCCTGTTACCCTCACTGTTTTCTCTCTCTCTATTCCTGTTACCCTCACTGTGTTCTCTCTCTATTTCTGTTACCCTCACTGTGTTCTCTCTCTCTATTCCTGTTACCCTCAATGTGTTCTCTCTCTCTGTTCCTGTTACCCTCACTGTGTTCTCTCTCTCTATTCCTGTTAACCTAACTGTGTTCTCTCTCTCTATTCCTGTTACCCTCACTGTGTTCTCTCTCTACTCCTGTTACCCTCACTGTGTTCTTTACTCTATTGCTGTTACCCTCACTGTGTTCTCTCTCTCTATTCCTGTTACCCTCACTGTGTTCTCTCTCTATTTCTTACCCTCACTGTGTTCTCTCTCTCTAATCCTGTTACCCTCACTGTGTTCTCTCTCTCTATTCCCGTTACCTTCACTGTGTTCTCTCCCTCGATTCCTGTTATCCTCACTGTGTTCTCTATCTCTATTCCTGTTATCCTCACTGTGATCTCTCTCTCTATTCCTGTTACCCTCACTGTGTTCTCTCTCTATTCCTGTTACCCTCACTGTGTTCTCTCTCTCTATTCCTGTTACCCTCACTGTGTTCTCTCTCTATTCCTGTTACACTCACTGTGTTCTCTCTCTATTCCTGTTACCCTCACTGTGCTCTCTCTCTCCATTCCTGTTACCCTCACTTTGTTCTCCATCTCTATTCCTGTTACCCTCACTGTTTTCTTTCTCTCTATTCCTGTTACCCTCACAGTCTTCTCTCTCTCTCTATTCCTGTTACCCTCACTATGTTCTCTCTCTATTCCTGTTACCCTCACTGTGTTCTCTCTCTCTATTCCTGTTACCCTCACTGTGTTCTTTCTCTCTATTCCTGTTACCCTCACTGTGTTCTCTCTCTCTATTCCTGTTACCCTCACTGTGTTCTCTCTCTATTTCTATTACCCTTACTGTGTTCTCTCTCTCTATTCCCGTTACCCTCACTGTGTTCTCTCTCTCAATTCCTGTTACCCTCACTGTTTTCTCTCTATCTATTCCTGTTACCCTCACTGTGTTCTCTCTCTATTTCTGTTACCCTCACTGTGTTCTCTCTCTCTATTCCTGTTACCCTCAATGTGTTCTCTCTCTCTATTCCTGTTACCCTCACTGTGTTCTCTCTCTCTATTCCTGTTAACCTAACTGTGTTCTCTCTCTCTATTCCTGTTACACTCACTGTGTTCTCTCTCTACTCCTGTTACCCTCACTGTGTTCTTTACTCTATTGCTGTTACCCTCACTGTGTTCTCTCTCTCTATTCCTGTTACCCTCACTGTGTTCTCTCTCTATTTCTGTTACCCTCACTGTGTTCTCTCTCTCCAATCCTGTTACCCTCACTGTGTTCTATCTCTCTATTCCTGTTACCCTCACTTTGTTCTCCCTCTATTCCTGTTACCCTCACTGTGTTCTCTCCCTCTATTCCTGTTACCCTCACTGTGTTCTCTCTCTCTATTCCCATTACCTTCACTGTGTTCTCTCCCTCTATTCCTGTTATCCTTACTGCGTTCTCTCTCTCTATTCCTGTTACCCTCACTGTGTTCTCTCTCTATTCCTATTACCCTCACTGTGTTCTCTCTCTCTATTCCTGTTACCCTCACTGTTTTCTTTCTCTCTATTCCTGTTACCCTCACAGTGTTCTCTCTCTCTATTCCTGTTACCCTCACTGTGTTCTCTCTCTATTCCTGTTACCCTCACTGTGTTCTCTCTCTCCATTCCTGTTACCCTAACTGTGTTCTCTCTCTATTCCTGTTACCCTCACTGTGTTCTTTACACTATTCCTGTTACCCTCACTGTGTTCTCTCTCTCTATTCCTGTTACCCTCACTGTTTTCTATCTCTCTATCCCTGTTACCCTCACTGTGTTCTCCCTCTATTCCTGTTACCCTCACTGTGTTCTCTCTCTCTATTCCTGTTACCCTCACTGTGTTATCTCTCTGTTCCTGTTACCCTCACTGTGTTCTCTCTCTCTATTCCTGTTACCCTCACTGTGTTCTCTCCCTCTATTCCTGTTACCCTCACTGTGTTCTCTCTCTCTATTCCCATTACCTTCACTGTGTTCTCTCCCTCTATTCCTGTTATCCTCACTGTGTTCGCTCTCTCTATTCCTTTTATCCTCACTGTGTTCTCTCTCTCTATTCCTGTTACCCTCACTGTGTTCTATCTCTATTCCTGTTACCCTCACTGTGTTCTCTCTCTATATTCCTGTTACCCTCACTCTGTTCTCTCTCTATTCCTGTCACCATCACTGTGTTCTCTCTCTCTATTCCTGTTACCCTCACTGTGTTCTCGCTCTATTCCTGTTACCCTCACTGTGTTCTCTCTCTCTATTCCTGTTACCCTCACTGTGTTCTCTCTCTCTATTCCCGTTCCCCTCACTGTGTTCTCTCTCTCTATTCCTGTTACCCTCACTGTGTTCTCTCTCTATTCCCGTTACCCTCACTGTGTTCTCTCTCTCTATTCCTGTTACCCTCACTGTGTACTCTCTCTATTCCTGTTACCCTCACTATGTTCTCCCTCTCTATTCCTGTTACCCTGACTGTGTTCTCTCTCTATTCCTGTTACCCTCACTGTGTTCTTTCTCTCTATTCCTGTTACCCTCACTGTGTTCTCTCTCTCTATTCCTGTTACCCTCACTGTGTTCTCTCTCTATTCCTATTACCCTCACTGTGTTTCTCTCTCTATTCCAGTTACCTTCACTGTGTTCTCTCTCTCTATTCCTGTTACCCTCACTGTGTTCTCTCTCTCTATTCCTGTTACCCTCACTGTGTTCCCTCTTTCTATTCCTATTACCCTACTGTGTTCTCTCTCTATTCCTGTTACCCTCACTGTGTTCTCTCTCTATTCATGTTACCATCACTGTGTTCTCTCTCTCTATTCCTGTTACCCTACTCTGTTCTCTCTCTCTATTCCCGTTATCTTCAGTCTGTTTTCTCCATCTATTCCTTTTACCCTCACTGTGTTCTCTCTCTATTCCTGTTACCCTCACTGTGTTCTCTCTCTATTCCTGTTACCCTCACTGTGTTCTCTCTCTCTATTCCTGTTACCCTCACTGTGTTCTCTCTCTCTATTCCCGTTACCCTCACTGTGTTCTCTCTCTGTTCCTGTTACCCTCACTGTGTTCTCTCTCTCTATTCCTGTTACTCTCACTGTGTTCTCTCCCTCTATTCCTGTTACCCTCACTGTGTTCTCTCTCTCTATTCCCATTACCTTCACTGTGTTCTCTCCCTCTATTCCTGTTATCCTCACTGTGTTCGCTCTCTCAATTCCTGTTATCCTCACTGTGTTCTCTCTCTCTATTCCTGTTACCCTCACTGTGTTCTCTCTCTATTCCTGTTAACCTCACTGTGTTCTCTCTCTATATTCCTGTTACCCTCACTGTGTTCTCTCTCTATTCCTGTTACCATCACTGTGTTCTCTCTCTCTATTCCTGTTACCCTCACTGTGTTCTCGCTCTATTCCTGTTACCCTCACTGTGTTCTCTCTCTCTATTCCTGTTACCCTCACTGTGTTCTCTCTCTCTATTCCCGTTACCCTCACTGTGTTCTCTCTCACTATTCCTGTTACCCTCACTGTGTTCTCTCTCTATTCCCGTTACCCTCACTGTATTCTCTCTCTCTATTCCTGTTACCCTCACTGTGTACTCTCTCTATGCCTGTTACCCTCACTGTGTTCTCTCCCTCTATTCCTATTACCCTCACTGTGTTCTCTCTCTCTATTCCTGTTACCCTCACTGTGTTCTCTTTCTCTATTCCTGTTACCTTCACTGTGTTCTCTCTCTATTCCTGTTACCTTCATTGTGTTCTCTCTCTCTATTCCTGTTACACTCACTTTGTTCTCTCTCTATTCCTGTTACCCTCACTGTGTTCTTTCTCTCTATTCCAGTTACCCTCACTGTGTTCTCTCTCTCTATTCCTGTTACCCTCGCTATGTTCTCTCTCTATTCCTGTTGCCCTCACTATGTTCTCCCTCTCTATTTCTGTTACCCTGACTGTGTTCTCTCTCTATTCCTGTTACCCTCACTGTGTTCTTTCTCTCTATTCCTGTTACCTTCACTGTGTTCTCTCTCTCTATTCCTGTTACCCGCACTGTGTTCTCTCTCTATTCCAGTTACCTTCACTGTGTTCTCTCTCTCTATTCCTGTTACCCTCACTGAGTTCTCTCTCTCTATTCCTGTTACCCTCACTGTGTTCTCTCTCTCTATTCCTATAACAATACTGTGTTCTCTCTCTATTCCTGTTACCCTCACTGTGTTCTCTCTCTATTCATGTTACCATCACTGTGTTCTCTCTCTATTCCTGTTACCCTACTCTGTTCTCTCTCTCTCTATTCCCGTTACCTTCAGTGTGTTTTCTCCCTCTATTCCTGTTACCCTCACTGTGTTCTCTCTCTATTCCTGTTACCCTCACTGTGTTCTCTCCCTATTCCTGTTACCCTCACTGTGTTCTCTCTCTCTATTCCTGTTACCCTCACTGTGTTCTCTCTCTCTATTCCCGTTCCCCTCACTGTGTTATCTCTCTCTATTCCCGTTACCCTCACTGTGTTCTCTCTCTCTATTCCCGTTACATTCATTGGGTTTTCTCCCTCTATTCCTGTTACCATCACTGTGTTCTCTCTCTATTCCTGTTACCTTCTCTGTGTTCTCTCTCTATTCCTGTTACCCTCACTGTGTTCTCTCTCTCTATTCCTGTTACCCTCACTGTGTTCTCTCCCTCTATTCCTGTTACCCTCACTGTGTTCTCTCTCTCTATTCCCGTTACCCTCACTGTGTTCTCTCTTTCTATTCCCGTTACCCTCATTGTGTTCTCTCTCTCTATTCCTGTTACCCTCACTGCGTTCTCTCTCTCTCTATTCCCGTTACCTTCACTGTGTTCTCTCCCTCTATTCGTGTTACCCTCACTGTGTTCTCTCCCTCTATTCCTGTTACCCTCACTGTGTTCTCTCTCTCTCTATTCCCGTTACCTTCACTGTGTTCTCTCCCTCTATTCCTGTTATCCTCACTGTGTTCTCTCTCTCTATTCCTGTTATCCTCACTGTGTTCTCTCTCTCTATTCCTGTTACCCTCTCTGTGTTCTCTCTCTATTCCTGTTACCCTCACTGTGTTCTCTCTCTATTCCTGTTACCCTCACTGTGTTCTCTCTCTCTATTCCTGTTACCCTCACTGTGTTCTCTCTCTCTATTCCCGTTACCCTCACTGTGTTATCTCTCTCTATTCCCGTTACCCTCACTGTGTTCTCTCTCTCTATTCCCGTTACATTCATTGGGTTTTCTCCCTCTATTCCTGTTACCATCACTGTGTTATCTCTCTATTCCTGTTACCCTCACTGTGTTCTCTCTCTCTATTCCTGTTACCCTCACTGTGTTCTCTCCCTCTATTCCTGTTACCCTCACTGTGTTCTCTCTCTCTATTCCCGTTACCCTCACTGTGTTCTCTCTTTCTATTCCCGTTACCCTCACTGTGTTCTCTCTCTCTATTCCCGTTACCCTCACTGTGTTCTCTCTCTCAATTCCTGTTACCCTCACTGTTTTCTCTCTATCTATTCCTGTTACCCACACTGTGTTCTCTCTATATTTCTGTTACCCTCACTGTGTTCTTTCTCTCTATTCCTGTTACCCTCATTGTGTTCTCTCTCTCTATTCATGTTAATCTCACTGTGTTCTCTCTCTCTATTCCTGTTAACCTAACTGTGTTCTCTCTCTCTATTCCTGTTACCCTCACTGTGTTCTCTCTCTAATCCTGTTACCCTCACTGTGTTCTTTACTCTATTGCTGTTACCCTCACTGTGTTCTCTCTCTCTATTCCTGTTACCCTAACTGTGTTCTATCTCTCTATTCCTGTTACCCTCACTGTGTTCTCCCTCAACTCCTGTTACCCTCACTGTGTTCTCTCTCTCTATTCCTGTTACCCTCACTCTGTTCTCTCTCTATTGCTGTTACCCTCACTGTGTTCTCTCTCTCTATTCCTGTTACCCTCACTGTGTTATCTCTCTCTATTCCCGTTACCCTCACTGTGTTCTCTCTCTCTATTCCCGTTACATTCATTGGGTTTTCTCCCTCTATTCCTGTTACCATCACTGTGTTATCTCTCTATTCCTGTTACCCTCACTGTGTTCTCTCTCTCTATTCCTGTTACCCTCACTGTGTTCTCTCCCTCTATTCCTGTTACCCTCACTGTGTTCTCTCTCTCTATTCCTGTTACCCTCACTTTGTTCTCTCTCTATTCCTGTTACCCTCACTGTTTTCTTTCTCTCTATTCCTGTTACCCTCACTGTGTTCTCTCTCTATTCCTGTTACCCTCACTGTGTTCTCTCTCTCTATTCCTGTTACCCTCACTTTGTTCTCTCTCTATTCCTGTTACCCTCACTGTTTTCTTTCTCTCTATTCCTGTTACCCTCACAGTGTTCTCTCTCTCTATTCCTGTTACCCTCACTATGTTCTCTCTCTATTCCTGTTACCCTCACTGTGTTCTCTCTCTATTCCTGTTACCCTCACTGTGTTCTTTCTCTCTATTCCTGTTACCCTCACTGTGTTCTCTCTTTCTATTCCTGTTACCCTCACTGTGTTCTCTCTCTATTTCTATTACCCTTACTGTGTTCTCTCTCTCTATACCAGTTACCCTCACTGTGTTCTCTCACTCAATTCCTGTTACCCTCACTGTGTTCTCTCTCTATTCCTGTTACCCTCACTGTGTTCTTTCTCTCTATTCCTGTTACCCTCACTGTGTTATCTCTCTCTATTCCCGTTACCCTCACTGTGTTCTCTCTCTCTATTCCCGTTACATTCATTGGGTTTTCTCCCTCTATTCCTGTTACCATCACTGTGTTATCTCTCTATTCCTGTTACCCTCACTGTGTTCTCTCTCTATTCCTGTTACCCTCACTGTGTTCTCTCTCTCTATTCCTGTTACCCTCACTGTGTTCTCTCTCTATTCCTGTTACCCTCACTGTGTTCTCTCTCTCTATTCCTGTTACCCTCACTTTGTTCTCTCTCTATTCCTGTTACCCTCACTGTTTTCTTTCTCTCTATTCCTGTTACCCTCACAGTGTTCTCTCTCTCTATTCCTGTTACCCTCACTATGTTCTCTCTCTATTCCTGTTACCCTCACTGTGTTCTCTCTCTCTATTCCTGTTACCCTCACTGTGTTCTCTCTCTATTCCTGTTACCCTCACTGTGTTCTTTCTCTCTATTCCTGTTACCCTCACTGTGTTATCTCTCTCTATTCCCGTTACCCTCACTGTGTTCTCTCTCTCTATTCCCGTTACATTCATTGGGTTTTCTCCCTCTATTCCTGTTACCATCACTGTGTTATCTCTCTATTCCTGTTACCCTCACTGTGTTCTCTCTCTCTATTCCTGTTACCCTCACTGTGTTCTCTCCCTCTATTCCTGTTACCCTCACTGTGTTCTCTCTCTCTATTCCCGTTACCCTCACTGTGTTCTCTCTTTCTATTCCCGTTACCCTCACTGTGTTCTCTCTCTCTATTCCTGTTACCTTCACTGTGTTCTCTCTCTCTCTATTCCCGTTACCTTCACTGTGTTCTCTCCCTCTATTCGTGTTACCCTCACTGTGTTCTCTCCCTCTATTCCTGTTACCCTCACTGTGTTCTCTCTCTCTCTATTCCCGTTACCTTCACTGTGTTCTCTCCCTCTATTCCTGTTATCCTCACTGTGTTCTCTCTCTCTATTCCTGTTATCCTCACTGTGTTCTCTCTCTCTATTCCTGTTACCCTCTCTGTGTTCTCTCTCTATTCCTGTTACCCTCACTGTTTTCTCTCTCTCGATTCCTGTTACCCTCACTGTGTTCTCTCTCTATTCCTGTTACCCTCACTGTGTTCTCTCTCTCTATTCCTGTTACCCTCACTGTGTTCTCTCTCTATTCCTGTTACCCTCACTGTGTTCTCTCTCTCTATTCCTGTTACCCTCACTTTGTTCTCTCTCTATTCCTGTTACCCTCACTGTTTTCTTTCTCTCTATTCCTGTTACCCTCACAGTGTTCTCTCTCTCGATTCCTGTTACCCTCACTATGTTCTCTCTCTATTCCTGTTACCCTCACTGTGTTCTCTCTCTCTATTCCTGTTACCCTCACTGTGTTCTCTCTCTATTCCTGTTACCCTCACTGTGTTCTTTCTCTCTATTCCTGTTACCCTCACTGTGTTCTCTCTTTCTATTCCTGTTACCCTCACTGTGTTCTCTCTCTATTTCTATTACCCTTACTGTGTTCTCTCTCTCTATACCAGTTACCCTCACTGTGTTCTCTCACTCAATTCCTGTTACCCTCACTGTTTTCTCTCTCTCTATTCCTGTTACCCTCACTGTGTTCTCTCTCTATTTCTGTTACCCTCACTGTGTTCTCTCTCTCTATTCCTGTTACCCTCACTTTGTTCTCTCTCTATTCCTGTTATCCTCACTGTTTTCTTTCTCTCTATTCCTGTTACCCTCACAGTCTTCTCTCTCTCTCTATTCCTGTTACCCTCACTATGTTCTCTCTCTATTCCTGTTACCCTCACTGTGTTCTCTCTCTCTATTCCTGTTACCCTCACTGTGTTCTTTCTCTCTATTCCTGTTACCCTCACTGTTTTTTCTCTCTCTATTCCTGTTACCCTCACTGTGTTCTCTCTCTATTTCTATAACCCTTACTGTGTTCTCTCTCTCTATTCCCGTTACCCTCACTGTGTTCTCTCTCTCAATTCCTGTTACCCTCACTGTTTTCTCTCTATCTATTCCTGTTACCCACACTGTGTTCTCTCTATATTTCTGTTACCCTCACTGTGTTCTTTCTCTCTATTCCTGTTACCCTCATTGTGTTCTCTCTCTCTATTCATGTTAATCTCACTGTGTTCTCTCTCTCTATTCCTGTTAACCTAACTGTGTTCTCTCTCTCTATTCCTGTTACCCTCACTGTGTTCTCTCTCTAATCCTGTTACCCTCACTGTGTTCTTTACTCTATTGCTGTTACCCTCACTGTGTTCTCTCTCTCTATTCCTGTTACCCTCACTGTGTTCTATCTCTCTATTCCTGTTACCCTCACTGTGTTCTCCCTCAACTCCTGTTACCCTCACTGTGTTCTCTCTCTCTATTCCTGTTACCCTCACTGTGTTCTCTCTCTATTGCTGTTACCCTCACTGTGTTCTCTCTCTCTATTCCTGTTACCCTCACTGTGTTCTCTCCCTCTATTCCTGTTACCCTCACTGTGTTCTCTCTCTCTATTCCCATTACCTTCACTGTGTTCTCTCCCTCTATTCCTGTTATCCTCACTGTGTTCTCTCTCTCTATTCCTGTTACCCTCACTGTGTTCTCTCTCTATTCCTATTACCCTCACTGTGTTCTCTCTCTCTATTCCTGTTACCCTCACTGTGTTCTCTCTCTATTCCTGTTACCCTCACTGTGTTCTCTCTCTCTATTCCTGTTACCCTCACTGTGTTCTCTCTCTATTCCTGTTACCCTCACTGTTTTCTCTCTCTCTATTCCTGTTACCCTCACTTTGTTCTCTCTCTATTCCTGTTACCCTCACTGTTTTCTTTCTCTCTATTCCTGTTACCCTCACAGTGTTCTCTCTCTCTATTCCTGTTAACCTCACTATGTTCTCTCTCTATTCCTGTTACCCTCACTGTGTTCTCTCTCTCCATTCCTGTTACCCTAACTGTGTTCTCTCTCTATTCCTGTTACCCTCACTGTGTTCTTTACTCTATTCCTGTTACCCTCACTGTTTTCTATCTCTCTATCCCTGTTACCCTCACTGTGTTCTCCCTCTATTCCTGTTATCCTCACTGTGTTCTCTCTCTCTATTCCTGTTATCCTCACTGTGTTCTCTCTCTCTATTCCTGTTACCCTCACTCTGTTCTATCTCTATTCCTGTTACCCTCACTATGTTCTCTCTCTATATTCCTGTTACCTTCACTGTGTTCTCTCTCTATTCCTGTTACCCTCACTGTGTTCTCTCTCTCTATTCCTGTTACCCTCACTGTGTTCTCGCTCTATTCCTGTTACCCTCACTGTGTTCTCTCTCGCTATTCCTGTTACCCTCACTTTGTTCTCTCTCTCTATTCCCGTTGCCCTCACTGTGTTCTCTCTCTCTATTCCTGTTACCCTCACTGTGTTCTCTCTCTGTTCCCGTTACCCTCACTGTGTTCGCTCTCTCTATTCCTGTTATCCTCACTGTGTTCTCTCTCTCTATTCCTGTTACCCTCACTGTGTTATCTCTCTGTTCCTGTTACCCTCACTGTGTTCTCTCTCTCTATTCCTGTTACCCTCACTGTGTTCTCTCCCTCTATTCCTGTTACCCTCACTGTGTTCTCTCTCTCTATTCCCATTACCTTCACTGTGTTCTCTCCCTCTATTCCTGTTATCCTCACTGTGTTCGCTCTCTCTATTCCTGTTATCCTCACTGTGTTCTCTCTCTCTATTCCTGTTACCCTCACTGTGTTCTATCTCTATTCCTGTTACCCTCACTGTGTTCTCTCTCTATATTCCTGTTACCCTCACTGTGTTCTCTCTCTATTCCTGTTACCATCACTTTGTTCTCTCTCTCTATTCCTGTTACCCTCACTGTGTTCTCGCTCTATTCCTGTTACCCTCACTGTGTTCTCTCTCTCTATTCCTGTTACCCTCACTGTGTTCTCTCTCTCTATTCCCGTTACCCTCACTGTGTTCTCTCTCTCTATTCCTGTTACCCTCACTGTGTTCTCTCTCTATTCCCGTTACCCTCACTGTGTTCTCTCTCTCTATTCCTGTTACCCTCACTGTGTACTCTCTCTATGCCTGTTACCCTCACTGTGTTCTCTCCCTCTATTCCTATTACCCTCACTGTGTTCTCTCTCTCTATTCCTGTTACCCTCACTGTGTTCTCTTTCTCTATTCCTGTTACCTTCACTGTGTTCTCTCTCTATTCCGGTTACCTTCACTGTGTTCTCTCTCTCTATTCCTGTTACCCTCACTTTGTTCTCTCTCTATTCCTGTTACCCTCACTGTGTTCTTTCTCTCTATTCCTGTTACCCTCACTGTGTTCTCTCTCTCTATTCCTGTTACCCTCACTGTGTTCTCTCTCTATTCCTATTACCCTCACTGTGTTCTCTCTCTCTATTCCAGTTACCTTCACTGTGTTCTCTCTCTCTATTCCTGTTACCCTCACTGTGTTCTCTCTCTCTATTCCTGTTACCCTCACTGTGTTCTCTCTCTCTATTCCTATTACCCTACTGTGTTCTCTCTCTATTCATGTTACCATCACTGTGTTCTCTCTCTCTATTCCTGTTACCCTACTCTGTTCTCTCTCTCTATTCCCGTTACCTTCAGTCTGTTTTCTCCATCTATTCCTGTTACCGGCACGGTGTTCTCTCTCTATTCCTGTTACCCTCACTGTGTTCTCTCTCTGTTCCTGTTACCCTCACTGTGTTCTCTCTCTCTATTCCTGTTACCCTCACTGTGTTCTCTCTCTCTATTCCCGTTACCCTCACTGTGTTCTCTCCCTCTATTCCTGTTACCCTCACTGTGTTCTCTCTCTCTATTCCCATTACTTTCACTGTGTTCTCTCCCTCTATTCCTGTTATCCTCACTGTGTTCGCTCTCTCAATTCCTGTTATCCTCACTGTGTTCTCTCTCTCTATTCCTGTTACCCTCACTGTGTTCTCTCTCTATTCCTGTTAACCTCACTGTGTTCTCTCTCTATATTCCTGTTACCCTCACTGTGTTCTCTCTCTATTCCTGTTACCATCACTGTGTTCTCTCTCTCTATTCCTGTTACCCTCACTGTGTTCTCGCTCTATTCCTGTTACCCTCACTGTGTTCTCTCTCTCTATTCCTGTTACCCTCACTGTGTTCTCTCTCTCTATTCCCGTTACCCTCACTGTGTTCTCTCTCACTATTCCTGTTACCCTCACTGTGTTCTCTCTCTATTCCCGTTACCCTCACTGTATTCTCTCTCTCTATTCCTGTTACCCTCACTGTGTACTCTCTCTATGCCTGTTACCCTCACTGTGTTCTCTCCCTCTATTCCTATTACCCTCACTGTGTTCTCTCTCTCTATTCCTGTTACCCTCACTGTGTTCTCTTTCTCTATTCCTGTTACCTTCACTGTGTTCTCTCTCTATTCCTGTTACCTTCATTGTGTTCTCTCTCTCTATTCCTGTTACACTCACTTTGTTCTCTCTCTATTTCTGTTACCCTCACTGTGTTCTTTCTCTCTATTCCTGTTACCCTCACTGTGTTCTCTCTCTCTATTCCTGTTACCCTCGCTATGTTCTCTCTCTATTCCTGTTGCCCTCACTATGTTCTCCCTCTCTATTTCTGTTACCCTGACTGTGTTCTCTCTCTATTCCTGTTACCCTCACTGTGTTCTTTCTCTCTATTCCTGTTACCTTCACTGTGTTCTCTCTCTCTATTCCTGTTACCCGCACTGTGTTCTCTCTCTATTCCTATTACCCTCATTGTGTTCTCTCTCTCTATTCCAGTTACCTTCACTGTGTTCTCTCTACTCTATTCCTGTTACCCTCACTGAGTTCTCTCTCTCTATTCCTGTTACCCTCACTGTGTTCTCTCTCTCTATTCCTATTACAATACTGTGTTCTCTCTCTATTCATGTTACCATCACTGTGTTCTCTCTCTCTATTCCTGTTACCCTACTCTGTTCTCTCTCTCTATTCCCGTTACCTTCAGTGTGTTTTCTCCCTCTATTCCTGTTACCCTCACTGTGTTCTCTCTCTATTCCTGTTACCCTCACTGTGTTCTCTCTCTATTCCTGTTACCCTCACTGTGTTCTCTCTCTCTATTCCTGTTACCCTCACTGTGTTCTCTCTCTCTATTCCCGTTACCCTCACTGTGTTATCTCTCTCTATTCCCGTTACCCTCACTGTGTTCTCTCTCTCTATTCCCGTTACATTCATTGGGTTTTCTCCATCTATTCCTGTTACCATCACTGTGTTCTCTCTCTATTCCTGTTACATTCTCTGTGTTCTCTCTCTATTCCTGTTACCCTCACTGTGTTCTCTCTCTCTATTCCTGTTACCCTCACTGTGTTCTCTCTCTCTCTATTCCCGTTACCTTCACTGTGTTCTCTCCCTCTATTCGTGTTACCCTCACTGTGTTCTCTCCCTCTATTCCTGTTACCCTCACTGTGTTCTCTCTCTCTCTATTCCCGTTACCTTCACTGTGTTCTCTCCCTCTATTCCTGTTATCCTCACTGTGTTCTCTCTCTCTATTCCTGTTATCCTCACTGTGTTCTCTCTCTCTATTCCTGTTATCCGCTCTGTGTTCTCTCTCTATTCCTGTTACCCTCACTGTGTTCTCTCTCTATTCCTGTTACCCTCACTGTGTTCTCTCTCTCTATTCCTGTTACCCTCACTGTGTTCTCTCTCTCTATTCCCGTTACCCTCACTGTGTTATCTCTCTCTATTCCCGTTACCCTCACTGTGTTCTCTCTCTCTATTCCCGTTACATTCATTGGGTTTTCTCCCTCTATTCCTGTTACCATCACTGTGTTCTCTCTCTATTCCTGTTACCTTCTCTGTGTTCTCTCTCTATTCCTGTTACCCTCACTGTGTTCTCTCTCTCTATTCCTGTTACCCTCACTGTGTTCTCTCCCTCTATTCCTGTTACCCTCACTGTGTTCTCTCTCTCTATTCCCGTTACCCTCACTGTGTTCTCTCTTTCTATTCCCGTTACCCTCACTGTGTTCTCTCTCTCTATTCCTGTTACCCTCACTGTGTTCTCTCTCTCTCTATTCCCGTTACCTTCACTGTGTTCTCTCCCTCTATTTGTGTTACCCTCACTGTGTTCTCTCCCTCTATTCCTGTTACCCTCACTGTGTTCTCTCTCTCTCTATTCCCGTTACCTTCACTGTGTTCTCTCCCTCTATTCCTGTTATCCTCACTGTGTTCTCTCTCTCTATTCCTGTTATCCTCACTGTGTTCTCTCTCTCTATTCCTGTTACCCTCTCTGTGTTCTCTCTCTATTCCTGTTACCCTCACTGATTTCTCTCTCTCGATTCCTGTTACCCTCACTGTGTTCTCTCTCTATTCCTGTTACCCTCACTGTGTTCTCTCTCTCTATTCCTGTTACCCTCACTGTGTTCTCTCTCTATTCCTGTTACCCTCACTGTGTTCTCTCTCTCTATTCCTGTTACCCTCACTTTGTTCTCTCTCTATTCCTGTTACCCTCACTGTTTTCTTTCTCTCTATTCCTGTTACCCTCACAATGTTCTCTCTCTCTATTCCTGTTACCCTCACTATGTTCTCTCTCTATTCCTGTTACCCTCACTGTGTTCTCTCTCTCTATTCCTGTTACCCTCACTGTGTTCTCTCTCTATTCCTGTTACCCTCACTGTGTTCTTTCTCTCTATTCCTGTTACCCTCACTGTGTTCTCTCTTTCTATTCCTGTTACCCTCACTGTGTTCTCTCTCTATTTCTATTACCCTTAGTGTGTTCTCTCTCTCCATACCAGTTACCCTCACTGTGTTCTCTCTCTCAATTCCTGTTACCCTCACTGTTTTCTCTCTCTCTATTCCTGTTACCCTCACAGTGTTCTCTCTCTATTTCTGTTACCCTCACTGTGTTCTCTCTCTCTATTCCTGTTACCCTCACTTTGTACTCTCTCTATTCCTGTTATCCTCACTGTTTTCTTTCTCTCTATTCCTGTTACCCTCACAGTCTTCTCTCTCTCTCTATTCCTGTTACCCTCACTATGTTCTCTCTCTATTCCTGTTACCCTCACTGTGTTCTCTCTCTCTATTCCTGTTACCCTCGCTATGTTCTCTCTCTATTCCTGTTGCCCTCACTATGTTCTCCCTCTCTATTTCTGTTACCCTGACTGTGTTCTCTCTCTATTCCTGTTACCCTCACTGTGTTCTTTCTCTCTATTCCTGTTACCTTCACTGTGTTCTCTCTCTCTATTCCTGTTACCCGCACTGTGTTCTCTCTCTATTCCTATTACCCTCATTGTGTTCTCTCTCTCTATTCCAGTTACCTTCACTGTGTTCTCTCTCTCTATTCCTGTTACCCTCACTGAGTTCTCTCTCTCTATTCCTGTTACCCTCACTGTGTTCTCTCTCTCTATTCCTATTACAATACTGTGTTCTCTCTCTATTCATGTTACCATCACTGTGTTCTCTCTCTCTATTCCTGTTACCCTACTCTGTTCTCTCTCTCTATTCCCGTTACCTTCAGTGTGTTTTCTCCCTCTATTCCTGTTACCCTCACTGTGTTCTCTCTCTATTCCTGTTACCCTCACTGTGTTCTCTCTCTATTCCTGTTACCCTCACTGTGTTCTCTCTCTCTATTCCTGTTACCCTCACTGTGTTCTCTCTCTCTATTCCCGTTACCCTCACTGTGTTATCTCTCTCTATTCCCGTTACCCTCACTGTGTTCTCTCTCTCTATTCCCGTTACATTCATTGGGTTTTCTCCATCTATTCCTGTTACCATCACTGTGTTCTCTCTCTATTCCTGTTACCTTCTCTGTGTTCTCTCTCTATTCCTGTTACCCTCACTGTGTTCTCTCTCTCTATTCCTGTTACCCTCACTGTGTTCTCTCTCTCTCTATTCCCGTTACCTTCACTGTGTTCTCTCCCTCTATTCGTGTTACCCTCACTGTGTTCGCTCCCTCTATTCCTGTTACCCTCACTGTGTTCTCTCTCTCTCTATTCCCGTTACCTTCACTGTGTTCTCTCCCTCTATTCCTGTTATCCTCACTGTGTTCTCTCTCTCTATTCCTGTTATCCTCACTGTGTTCTCTCTCTCTATTCCTGTTACCCGCTCTGTGTTCTCTCTCTATTCCTGTTACCCTCACTGTGTTCTCTCTCTATTCCTGTTACCCTCACTGTGTTCTCTCTCTCTATTCCTGTTACCCTCACTGTGTTCTCTCTCTCTATTCCCGTTACCCTCACTGTGTTATCTCTCTCTATTCCCGTTACCCTCACTGTGTTCTCTCTCTCTATTCCCGTTATATTCATTGGGTTTTCTCCCTCTATTCCTGTTACCATCACTGTGTTCTCTCTCTATTCCTGTTACCTTCTCTGTGTTCTCTCTCTATTCCTGTTACCCTCACTGTGTTCTCTCTCTCTATTCCTGTTACCCTCACTGTGTTCTCTCCCTCTATTCCTGTTACCCTCACTGTGTTCTCTCTCTCTATTCCCGTTACCCTCACTGTGTTCTCTCTTTCTATTCCCGTTACCCTCACTGTGTTCTCTCTCTCTATTCCTGTTACCCTCACTGTGTTCTCTCTCTCTCTATTCCCGTTACCTTCACTGTGTTCTCTCCCTCTATTCGTGTTACCCTCACTGTGTTCTCTCCCTCTATTCCTGTTACCCTCACTGTGTTCTCTCTCTCTCTATTCCCGTTACCTTCACTGTGTTCTCTCCCTCTATTCCTGTTATCCTCACTGTGTTCTCTCTCTCTATTCCTGTTATCCTCACTGTGTTCTCTCTCTCTATTCCTGTTACCCTCTCTATGTTCTCTCTCTATTCCTGTTACCCTCACTGTTTTCTCTCTCTCGATTCCTGTTACCCTCACTGTGTTCTCTCTCTATTCCTGTTACCCTCACTGTGTTCTCTGTCTCTATTCCTGTTACCCTCACTGTGTTCTCTCTCTATTCCTGTTACCCTCACTGTGTTCTCTCTCTCTATTCCTGTTACCCTCACTTTGTTCTCTCTCTATTCCTGTTACCCTCACTGTTTTCTTTCTCTCTATTCCTGTTACCCTCACAGTGTTCTCTCTCTCTATTCCTGTTACCCTCACTATGTTCTCTCTCTATTCCTGTTACCCTCACTGTGTTCTCTCTCTCTATTCCTGTTACCCTCACTGTGTTCTCTCTCTATTCCTGTTACCCTCACTGTGTTCTCTCTTTCTATTCCTGTTACCCTCACTGTGTTCTCTCTCTATTTCTATTACCCTTACTGTGTTCTCTCTCTCCATACCAGTTACCCTCACTGTGTTCTCTCTCTCAATTCCTGTTACCCTCACTGTTTTCTCTCTCTCTATTCCTGTTACCCTCACTGTGTTCTCTCTCTATTTCTGTTACCCTCACTGTGTTCTCTCTCTCTATTCCTGTTACCCTCACTTTGTTCTCTCTCTATTCCTGTTATCCTCACTGTTTTCTTTCTCTCTATTCCTGTTACCCTCACAGTCTTCTCTCTCTCTCTATTCCTGTTACCCTCACTATGTTCTCTCTCTATTCCTGTTACCCTCACTGTGTTCTCTCTCTCTATTCCTGTTACCCTCACTGTGTTCTTTCTCTCTATTCCTGTTACCCTCACTGTTTTTTCTCTCTCTATTCCTGTTACCCTCACTGTGTTCTCTCTCTATTTCTATTACCCTTACTGTGTTCTCTCTCTCTATTCCCGTTACCCTCACTGTGTTCTCTCTCTCAATTCCTGTTACCCTCACTGTTTTCTCTCTATCTATTCCTGTTACCCTCACTGTGTTCTCTCTCTATTTCTGTTACCCTCACTGTGTTCTCTCTCTCTATTCCTGTTACCCTCATTGTGTTCTCTCTCTCTATTCCTGTTAATCTCACTGTGTTCTCTCTCTCTATTCCTGTTAACCTAACTGTGTTCTCTCTCTCTATTCCTGTTACCCTCACTGTGTTCTCTCTCTAATCCTGTTACCCTCACTGTGTTCTTTACTCTATTGCTGTTACCCTCACTGTGTTCTCTCTCTCTATTCCTGTTACCCTCACTGTGTTCTCTCTCTATTTCTGTTACCCTCACTGTGTTCTCTCTCTCTAATCCTGTTACCCTCACTGTGTTCTATCTCTCTATTCCTGTTACCCTCACTGTGTTCTCCCTCAACTACTGTTACCCTCACTGTGTTCTCTCTCTCTATTCCTGTTACCCTCACTGTGTTCTCTCTCTATTGCTGTTACCCTCACTGTGTTCTCTCTCTCTATTCCTGTTACCCTCACTGTGTTCTCTCCCTCTATTCCTGTTACACTCACTGTGTTCTCTCTCTCTATTCCCATTACCTTCACTGTGTTCTCTCCCTCTATTCCTGTTATCCTCACTGTGTTCTCTCTCTCTATTCCTGTTACCCTCACTGTGTTCTCTCTCTATTCCTATTACCCTCACTGTGTTCTCTCTCTCTATTCCTGTTACCCTCACTGTGTTCCCTCTCTATTCCTGTTACCCTCACTGTGTTCTCTCTCTCTATTCCTGTTACCCTCACTGTGTTCTCTCTCTATTCCTGTTACCCTCACTATTTTCTCTCTCTCTATTCCTGTTACCCTCACTTTGTTCTCTCTCTATTCCTGTTACCCTCACTGTTTTCTTTCTCTCTATTCCTGTTACCCTCACAGTGTTCTCTCTCTCTATTCCTGTTAACCTCACTGTGTTCTCTCTCTCTATTCCTGTTACCCTCACTGTGTTCTCTCTCTCTATTCCCGTTACCCTCACTGTGTTATCTCTCTCTATTCCCGTTACCCTCACTGTGTTCTCTCTCTCTATTCCCGTTACATTCATTGGGTTTTCTCCCTCTATTCCTGTTACCATCACTGTGTTCTCTCTCTATTCCTGTTACCTTCTCTGTGTTCTCTCTCTATTCCTGTTACCCTCACTGTGTTCTCTCTCTCTATTCCTGTTACCCTCACTGTGTTCTCTCCCTCTATTCCTGTTACCCTCACTGTGTTCTCTCTCTCTATTCCCGTTACCCTCACTGTGTTCTCTCTTTCTATTCCCGTTACCCTCACTGTGTTCTCTCTCTCTATTCCTGTTACCCTCACTGTGTTCTCTCTCTCTCTATTCCCGTTACCTTCACTGTGTTCTCTCCCTCTATTTGTGTTACCCTCACTGTGTTCTCTCCCTCTATTCCTGTTACCCTCACTGTGTTCTCTCTCTCTCTATTCCCGTTACCTTCACTGTGTTCTCTCCCTCTATTCCTGTTATCCTCACTGTGTTCTCTCTCTCTATTCCTGTTATCCTCACTGTGTTCTCTCTCTCTATTCCTGTTACCCTCTCTGTGTTCTCTCTCTATTCCTGTTACCCTCACTGATTTCTCTCTCTCGATTCCTGTTACCCTCACTGTGTTCTCTCTCTATTCCTGTTACCCTCACTGTGTTCTCTCTCTCTATTCCTGTTACCCTCACTGTGTTCTCTCTCTATTCCTGTTACCCTCACTGTGTTCTCTCTCTCTATTCCTGTTACCCTCACTTTGTTCTCTCTCTATTCCTGTTACCCTCACTGTTTTCTTTCTCTCTATTCCTGTTACCCTCACAATGTTCTCTCTCTCTATTCCTGTTACCCTCACTATGTTCTCTCTCTATTCCTGTTACCCTCACTGTGTTCTCTCTCTCTATTCCTGTTACCCTCACTGTGTTCTCTCTCTATTCCTGTTACCCTCACTGTGTTCTTTCTCTCTATTCCTGTTACCCTCACTGTGTTCTCTCTTTCTATTCCTGTTACCCTCACTGTGTTCTCTCTCTATTTCTATTACCCTTAGTGTGTTCTCTCTCTCCATACCAGTTACCCTCACTGTGTTCTCTCTCTCAATTCCTGTTACCCTCACTGTTTTCTCTCTCTCTATTCCTGTTACCCTCACAGTGTTCTCTCTCTATTTCTGTTACCCTCACTGTGTTCTCTCTCTCTATTCCTGTTACCCTCACTTTGTACTCTCTCTATTCCTGTTATCCTCACTGTTTTCTTTCTCTCTATTCCTGTTACCCTCACAGTCTTCTCTCTCTCTCTATTCCTGTTACCCTCACTATGTTCTCTCTCTATTCCTGTTACCCTCACTGTGTTCTCTCTCTCTATTCCTGTTACCCTCGCTATGTTCTCTCTCTATTCCTGTTGCCCTCACTATGTTCTCCCTCTCTATTTCTGTTACCCTGACTGTGTTCTCTCTCTATTCCTGTTACCCTCACTGTGTTCTTTCTCTCTATTCCTGTTACCTTCACTGTGTTCTCTCTCTCTATTCCTGTTACCCGCACTGTGTTCTCTCTCTATTCCTATTACCCTCATTGTGTTCTCTCTCTCTATTCCAGTTACCTTCACTGTGTTCTCTCTCTCTATTCCTGTTACCCTCACTGAGTTCTCTCTCTCTATTCCTGTTACCCTCACTGTGTTCTCTCTCTCTATTCCTATTACAATACTGTGTTCTCTCTCTATTCATGTTACCATCACTGTGTTCTCTCTCTCTATTCCTGTTACCCTACTCTGTTCTCTCTCTCTATTCCCGTTACCTTCAGTGTGTTTTCTCCCTCTATTCCTGTTACCCTCACTGTGTTCTCTCTCTATTCCTGTTACCCTCACTGTGTTCTCTCTCTATTCCTGTTACCCTCACTGTGTTCTCTCTCTCTATTCCTGTTACCCTCACTGTGTTCTCTCTCTCTATTCCCGTTACCCTCACTGTGTTATCTCTCTCTATTCCCGTTACCCTCACTGTGTTCTCTCTCTCTATTCCCGTTACATTCATTGGGTTTTCTCCATCTATTCCTGTTACCATCACTGTGTTCTCTCTCTATTCCTGTTACCTTCTCTGTGTTCTCTCTCTATTCCTGTTACCCTCACTGTGTTCTCTCTCTCTATTCCTGTTACCCTCACTGTGTTCTCTCTCTCTCTATTCCCGTTACCTTCACTGTGTTCTCTCCCTCTATTCGTGTTACCCTCACTGTGTTCGCTCCCTCTATTCCTGTTACCCTCACTGTGTTCTCTCTCTCTCTATTCCCGTTACCTTCACTGTGTTCTCTCCCTCTATTCCTGTTATCCTCACTGTGTTCTCTCTCTCTATTCCTGTTATCCTCACTGTGTTCTCTCTCTCTATTCCTGTTACCCGCTCTGTGTTCTCTCTCTATTCCTGTTACCCTCACTGTGTTCTCTCTCTATTCCTGTTACCCTCACTGTGTTCTCTCTCTCTATTCCTGTTACCCTCACTGTGTTCTCTCTCTCTATTCCCGTTACCCTCACTGTGTTATCTCTCTCTATTCCCGTTACCCTCACTGTGTTCTCTCTCTCTATTCCCGTTATATTCATTGGGTTTTCTCCCTCTATTCCTGTTACCATCACTGTGTTCTCTCTCTATTCCTGTTACCTTCTCTGTGTTCTCTCTCTATTCCTGTTACCCTCACTGTGTTCTCTCTCTCTATTCCTGTTACCCTCACTGTGTTCTCTCCCTCTATTCCTGTTACCCTCACTGTGTTCTCTCTCTCTATTCCCGTTACCCTCACTGTGTTCTCTCTTTCTATTCCCGTTACCCTCACTGTGTTCTCTCTCTCTATTCCTGTTACCCTCACTGTGTTCTCTCTCTCTCTATTCCCGTTACCTTCACTGTGTTCTCTCCCTCTATTCGTGTTACCCTCACTGTGTTCTCTCCCTCTATTCCTGTTACCCTCACTGTGTTCTCTCTCTCTCTATTCCCGTTACCTTCACTGTGTTCTCTCCCTCTATTCCTGTTATCCTCACTGTGTTCTCTCTCTCTATTCCTGTTATCCTCACTGTGTTCTCTCTCTCTATTCCTGTTACCCTCTCTATGTTCTCTCTCTATTCCTGTTACCCTCACTGTTTTCTCTCTCTCGATTCCTGTTACCCTCACTGTGTTCTCTCTCTATTCCTGTTACCCTCACTGTGTTCTCTGTCTCTATTCCTGTTACCCTCACTGTGTTCTCTCTCTATTCCTGTTACCCTCACTGTGTTCTCTCTCTCTATTCCTGTTACCCTCACTTTGTTCTCTCTCTATTCCTGTTACCCTCACTGTTTTCTTTCTCTCTATTCCTGTTACCCTCACAGTGTTCTCTCTCTCTATTCCTGTTACCCTCACTATGTTCTCTCTCTATTCCTGTTACCCTCACTGTGTTCTCTCTCTCTATTCCTGTTACCCTCACTGTGTTCTCTCTCTATTCCTGTTACCCTCACTGTGTTCTCTCTTTCTATTCCTGTTACCCTCACTGTGTTCTCTCTCTATTTCTATTACCCTTACTGTGTTCTCTCTCTCCATACCAGTTACCCTCACTGTGTTCTCTCTCTCAATTCCTGTTACCCTCACTGTTTTCTCTCTCTCTATTCCTGTTACCCTCACTGTGTTCTCTCTCTATTTCTGTTACCCTCACTGTGTTCTCTCTCTCTATTCCTGTTACCCTCACTTTGTTCTCTCTCTATTCCTGTTATCCTCACTGTTTTCTTTCTCTCTATTCCTGTTACCCTCACAGTCTTCTCTCTCTCTCTATTCCTGTTACCCTCACTATGTTCTCTCTCTATTCCTGTTACCCTCACTGTGTTCTCTCTCTCTATTCCTGTTACCCTCACTGTGTTCTTTCTCTCTATTCCTGTTACCCTCACTGTTTTTTCTCTCTCTATTCCTGTTACCCTCACTGTGTTCTCTCTCTATTTCTATTACCCTTACTGTGTTCTCTCTCTCTATTCCCGTTACCCTCACTGTGTTCTCTCTCTCAATTCCTGTTACCCTCACTGTTTTCTCTCTATCTATTCCTGTTACCCTCACTGTGTTCTCTCTCTATTTCTGTTACCCTCACTGTGTTCTCTCTCTCTATTCCTGTTACCCTCATTGTGTTCTCTCTCTCTATTCCTGTTAATCTCACTGTGTTCTCTCTCTCTATTCCTGTTAACCTAACTGTGTTCTCTCTCTCTATTCCTGTTACCCTCACTGTGTTCTCTCTCTAATCCTGTTACCCTCACTGTGTTCTTTACTCTATTGCTGTTACCCTCACTGTGTTCTCTCTCTCTATTCCTGTTACCCTCACTGTGTTCTCTCTCTATTTCTGTTACCCTCACTGTGTTCTCTCTCTCTAATCCTGTTACCCTCACTGTGTTCTATCTCTCTATTCCTGTTACCCTCACTGTGTTCTCCCTCAACTACTGTTACCCTCACTGTGTTCTCTCTCTCTATTCCTGTTACCCTCACTGTGTTCTCTCTCTATTGCTGTTACCCTCACTGTGTTCTCTCTCTCTATTCCTGTTACCCTCACTGTGTTCTCTCCCTCTATTCCTGTTACACTCACTGTGTTCTCTCTCTCTATTCCCATTACCTTCACTGTGTTCTCTCCCTCTATTCCTGTTATCCTCACTGTGTTCTCTCTCTCTATTCCTGTTACCCTCACTGTGTTCTCTCTCTATTCCTATTACCCTCACTGTGTTCTCTCTCTCTATTCCTGTTACCCTCACTGTGTTCCCTCTCTATTCCTGTTACCCTCACTGTGTTCTCTCTCTCTATTCCTGTTACCCTCACTGTGTTCTCTCTCTATTCCTGTTACCCTCACTATTTTCTCTCTCTCTATTCCTGTTACCCTCACTTTGTTCTCTCTCTATTCCTGTTACCCTCACTGTTTTCTTTCTCTCTATTCCTGTTACCCTCACAGTGTTCTCTCTCTCTATTCCTGTTAACCTCACTGTGTTCTCCCTCTATTCCTGTTATCCTCACTGTGTTCTCTCTCTCTATTCCTGTTATCCTCACTGTGTTCTCTCTCTCTATTCCTGTTACCCTCACTCTGTTCTATCTATATTCCTGTTACCCTCACTGTGTTCTCTCTCTATATTCCTGTTACCTTCACTGTGTTCTCTCTCTATTCCTGTTACCCTCACTGTGTTCTCTCTCTCTATTCCTGTTACCCTCACTGTGTTCTCGCTCTATTCCTGTTACCCTCACTGTGTTCTCTCTCTCTATTCCTGTTACCCTCACTGTGTTCTCTCTCTCTATTCCCGTTGCCCTCACTGTGTTCTCTCTCTCTATTCCTGTTACCCTCACTGTGTTCTCTCTCTATTCCCGTTACCCTCACTGTGTTCTCTCTCTCTATTCCTGTTACCCTCACTGTGTACTCTCTCTATACCTGTTACCCTCACTGTGTTCTCTCCCTCTATTCCTATGACCCTCACTGGGTTCTCTCTCTCTATTCCTGTTACCCTCACTGTGTTCTCTTTCTCTATTCCTGTTACCCTCACTGTGTTCTCTCCCTCTATTCCTGTTACCCTCACTGTGTTCTCTCTCTCTATTCCCGTTACCCTCACTGTGTTCTCTATTTCTATTCACGTTACCCTCACTGTGTTCTCTCTCTCTATTCCTGTTAGCCTCACTGTGTTCTCTCTCTCTCTATTCCCGTTACCTTCACTGTGTTCTCTCCCTCTATTCCTGTTACCCTCACTGTGTTCTCTCCCTCTATTCCTGTTACCCTCACTGTGTTCTCTCTCTCTCTATTCCCGTTACCTTCACTGTGTTCTCTCCCTCTATGCCTGTTATCCTCACTGTGTTCTCTCTCTCTATTCCTGTTATCCTCACTGTGTTCTCTCTCTCTATTCCTGTTAACCTCTCTGTGTTCTCTCTCTATTCCTGTTACCCTCACTGTTTTCTCTCTCTCGATTCCTGTTACCCTCACTGTGTTCTCTATCTATTCCTGTTACCCTCACTGTGTTCTCTCTCTCTATTCCTGTTACCCTCACTGTGTTCTCTCTCTATTCCTGTTACCCTCACTGTGTTCTCTCTCTATTCCTGTTACCCTCACTTTGTTCTCTCTCTATTCCTGTTACCCTCACTGTTTTCTTTCTCTCTATTCCTGTTACCCTCACAGTGTTCTCTCTCTCTATTCCTGTTACCCTCACTATGTTCTCTCTCTATTCCTGTTACCCTCACTGTGTTCTCTCTCTCTATTCCTGTTACCCTCACTGTGTTCTCTCTCTATTCCTGTTACCCTCACTGTGTTCTTTCTCTCTATTCCTGTTACCCTCACTGTGTTCTCTCTCTCTATTCCTGTTAAACTCACTGTGTTCTCTCTCTATTTCTATTACCCTTACTGTGTTCTCTCTCTCTATACCCGTTACCCTCACTGTGTTCTCTCTCTCAATTCCTGTTACCCTCACTGTTTTCTCTCTCTCTATTCCTGTTACCCTCGCTGTGTTCTCTCTCTATTTCTGTTACCCTCACTGTGTTCTCTCTCTCTATTCCTGTTACCCTCAATGTGTTCTCTCTCTTTATTCCTGTTACCCTCACTGTGTTCTCTCTCTCTATTCCTGTTACCCTAACTGTGTTCTCTCTCTCTATTCCTGTTACCCTCACTGTGTTCTCTCTCTATTCCTGTTCCCCTCACTGTGTTCTTTACTCTATTTCTGTTACCCTCACTGTGTTCTCTCTCTCTATTCCTGTTACCCTCACTATGTTCTCTCTCTATTTCTGTTACCCTCACTGTGTTCTCTCTCTCTATTCCTGTTACCCTCACTGTTTTCTATCTCCCTATTCCTGTTACCCTCACTTTGTTCTCCCTCTATTTCTGTTACCCTCACTGTGTTCACTCTCTCTATTCCTGTTACCCTCACTGTGTTCTCTCTCTATTCCTGTTACCCTCACTGTTTTCTCTCTCTCTATTCCTGTTACCCTCACTGAGTTCTCTCTCACTATTTCCATTACCTTCACTGTGTTCTCTCCCTCTATTCCTGTTATCCTCACTGTGTTCTCTCTCTCTATTCCTGTTACCCTCACTCTGTTCTCTCTCTATTCCTGTTACCCTCACTGTGTTCTCTCTCTCTATTCCTGTTACCCTCACTGTGTTCTCTCTCTATTCCTGTTACCCTCACTGTGTTCTCTCTCTCTATTCCTGTTACCCTCACTGTGTTCTCTCTCTATTCCTGTTACCCTCACTGTGTTCTCTCTCTATTCCTGTTACCCTCACTTTGTTCTCTCTCTATTCCTGTTACCCTCACTGTTTTCTTTCTCTCTATTCCTGTTACCCTCACTGTTTTCTCTCTCTCGATTCCTGTTACCCTCAGTGTGTTCTCTCTCTATTCCTGTTACCCTCACTGTGTTCTCTCTCTCTATTCCTGTTACCCTCACTGTGTTCTCTCTCTATTCCTGTTACCCTCACTGTGTTCTCTCTCTCTATTCCTGTTACCCTCACTTTGTTCTCTCTCTATTCCTGTTACCCTCACTGTTTTCTTTCTCTCTATTCCTGTTACCCTCACAGTGTTCTCTCTCTCTATTCCTGTTACCCTCACTATGTTCTCTCTCTATTCCTGTTACCCTCACTGTGTTCTCTCTCTCTATTCCTGTTACCCTCACTGTGTTCTCTCTCTATTCCTGTTACCCTCACTGTGTTCTTTCTCTCTATTCCTGTTACCCTCACTGTGTTCTCTCTTTCTATTCCTGTTACCCTCACTGTGTTCTCTCTCTATTTCTATTACCCTTACTGTGTTCTCTCTCTCTATACCAGTTACCCTCACTGTGTTCTCTCTCTCAATTCCTGTTACCCTCACTGTTTTCTCTCTCTCTATTCCTGTTACCCTCACTGTGTTCTCTCTCTATTTCTGTTACCCTCACTGTGTTCTCTCTCTCTATTCCTGTTACCCTCACTTTGTTCTCTCTCTATTCCTGTTATCCTCACTGTTTTCTTTCTCTCTATTCCTGTTACCCTCACAGTCTTCTCTCTCTCTCTATTCCTGTTACCCTCACTATGTTCTCTCTCTATTCCTGTTACCCTCACTGTGTTCTCTCTCTCTATTCCTGTTACCCTCACTGTGTTCTTTCTCTCTATTCCTGTTACCCTCACTGTTTTTTCTCTCTCTATTCCTGTTACCCTCACTGTGTTCTCTCTCTATTTCTATTACCCTTACTGTGTTCTCCCTCTCTATTCCCGTTACCCTCACTGTGTTCTCTCTCTCAATTCCTGTTACCCTCACTGTTTTCTCTCTATCTATTCCTGTTACCCTCACTGTGTTCTCTCTCTATTTCTGTTACCCTCACTGTGTTCTCTCTCTCTATTCCTGTTACCCTCATTGTGTTCTCTCTCTCTATTCCTGTTAATCTCACTGTGTTCTCTCTCTCTATTCCTGTTAACCTAACTGTGTTCTCTCTCTCTATTCCTGTTACCCTCACTGTGTTCTCTCTCTAATCCTGTTACCCTCACTGTGTTCTTTACTCTATTGCTGTTACCCTCACTGTGTTCTCTCTCTCTATTCCTGTTACCCTCACTGTGTTCTCTCTCTATTTCTGTTACCCTCACTGTGTTTTCTCTCTCTAATCCTGTTACCCTCACTGTGTTCTATCTCTCTATTCCTGTTACCCTCACTGTGTTCTCCCTCAACTCCTGTTACCCTCACTGTGTTCTCTCTCTCTATTCCTGTTACCCTCACTGTGTTCTCTCTCTATTGCTGTTACCCTCACTGTGTTCTCTCTCTCTATTCCTGTTACCCTCACTGTGTTCTCTCCCTCTATTCCTGTTACCCTCACTGTGTTCTCTCTCTCTATTCCCATTACCTTCACTGTGTTCTCTCCCTCTATTCCTGTTATCCTCACTGTGTTCTCTCTCTCTATTCCTGTTACCCTCACTGTGTTCTCTCTCTATTCCTATTACCCTCACTGTGTTCTCTCTCTCTATTCCTGTTACCCTCACTGTGTTCCCTCTCTATTCCTGTTACCCTCACTGTGTTCTCTCTCTCTATTCTTGTTACCCTCACTGTGTTCTCTCTCTATTCCTGTTACCCTCACTGTTTTCTCTCTCTCTATTCCTGTTACCCTCACTTTGTTCTCTCTCTATTCCTGTTACCCTCACTGTTTTCTTTCTCTCTATTCCTGTTACCCTCACAGTGTTCTCTCTCTCTATTCCTGTTAACCTCACTGTGTTCTCCCTCTATTCCTGTTATCCTCACTGTGTTCTCTCTCTCTATTCCTGTTATCCTCACTGTGTTCTCTCTCTCTATTCCTGTTACCCTCACTCTGTTCTATCTCTATTCCTGTTACCCTCACTGTGTTCTCTCTCTATATTCCTGTTACCTTCATTGTGTTCTCTCTCTATTCCTGTTACCCTCACTGTGTTCTCTCTCTCTATTCCTGTTACCCTCACTGTGTTCTCGCTCTATTCCTGTTACCCTCACTGTGTTCTCTCTCTCTATTCCTGTTACCCTCACTGTGTTCTCTCTCTCTATTCCCGTTGCCCTCACTGTGTTCTCTCTCTCTATTCCTGTTACCCTCACTGTGTTCTCTCTCTATTCCCGTTACCCTCACTGTGTTCTCTCTCTCTATTCCTGTTACCCTCACTGTGTACTCTCTCTATACCTGTTACCCTCACTGTGTTCTCTCCCTCTATTCCTATGACCCTCACTGGGTTCTCTCTCTCTATTCCTGTTACCCTCACTGTGTTCTCTTTCTCTATTCCTGTTACCCTCACTGTGTTCTCTCCCTCTATTCCTGTTACCCTCACTGTGTTCTCTCTCTCTATTCCCGTTACCCTCACTGTGTTCTCTATTTCTATTCACGTTACCCTCACTGTGTTCTCTCTCTCTATTCCTGTTAGCCTCACTGTGTTCTCTCTCTCTCTATTCCCGTTACCTTCACTGTGTTCTCTCCCTCTATTCCTGTTACCCTCACTGTGTTCTCTCCCTCTATTCCTGTTACCCTCACTGTGTTCTCTCTCTCTCTATTCCCGTTACCTTCACTGTGTTCTCTCCCTCTATGCCTGTTATCCTCACTGTGTTCTCTCTCTCTATTCCTGTTATCCTCACTGTGTTCTCTCTCTCTATTCCTGTTACCCTCTCTGTGTTCTCTCTCTATTCCTGTTACCCTCACTGTTTTCTCTCTCTCGATTCCTGTTACCCTCACTGTGTTCTCTCTCTATTCCTGTTACCCTCACTGTGTTCTCTCTCTCTATTCCTGTTACCCTCACTGTGTTCTCTCTCTATTCCTGTTACCCTCACTGTGTTCTCTCTCTATTCCTGTTAACCTCACTTTGTTCTCTCTCTATTCCTGTTACCCTCACTGTTTTCTTTCTCTCTATTCCTGTTACCCTCACAGTGTTCTCTCTCTCTATTCCTGTTACCCTCACTATGTTCTCTCTCTATTCCTGTTACCCTCACTGTGTTCTCTCTCTCTATTCCTGTTACCCTCACTGTGTTCTCTCTCTATTCCTGTTACCCTCACTGTGTTCTTTCTCTCTATTCCTGTTACCCTCACTGTGTTCTCTCTCTCTATTCCTGTGAAACTCACTGTGTTCTCTCTCTATTTCTATTACCCTTACTGTGTTCTCTCTCTCTATACCCGTTACCCTCACTGTGTTCTCTCTCTCAATTCCTGTTACCCTCACTGTTTTCTCTCTCTCTATTCCTGTTACCCTCGCTGTGTTCTCTCTCTATTTCTGTTACCCTCACTGTGTTCTCTCTCTCTATTCCTGTTACCCTAACTGTGTTCTCTCTCTCTATTCCTGTTACCCTCACTGTGTTCTCTCTCTATTCCTGTTCCCCTCACTGTGTTCTTTACTCTATTTCTGTTACCCTCACTGTGTTCTCTCTCTCTATTCCTGTTACCCTCACTATGTTCTCTCTCTATTTCTGTTACCCTCACTGTGTTCTCTCTCTCTATTCCTGTTACCCTCACTGTTTTCTATCTCCCTATTCCTGTTACCCTCACTTTGTTCTCCCTCTATTCCTGTTACCCTCACTGTGTTCACTCTCTCTATTCCTGTTACCCTCACTGTGTTCTCTCTCTATTCCTGTTACCCTCACTGTTTTCTCTCTCTCTATTCCTGTTACCCTCACTGAGTTCTCTCTCACTATTTCCATTACCTTCACTGTGTTCTCTCCCTCTATTCCTGTTATCCTCATTGTGTTCTCTCTCTCTATTCCTGTTACCCTCACTCTGTTCTCTCTCTATTCCTGTTACCCTCACTGTGATCTCTCTCTCTATTCCTGTTACCCTCACTGTGTTCTCTCTCTATTCCTGTTACCCTCACTGTGTTCTCTCTCTCTATTCCTGTTACCCTCACTGTGTTCTCTCTCTATTCCTGTTACCCTCACTGTGTTCTCTCTCTATTCCTGTTACCCTCACTTTGTTCTCTCTCTATTCCTGTTACCCTCACTGTTTTCTTTCTCTCTATTCCTGTTACCCTCACAGTGTTCTCTCTCTCTATTCCTGTTACCCTCACTATGTTCTCTCTCTATTCCTGTTACCCTCACTGTGTTCTCTCTCTCTATTCCTGTTACCCTCACTGTGTTCTCTCTCTATTCCTGTTACCCTCACTGTGTTCTTTCTCTCTATTCCTGTTACCCTCACTGTGTTCTCTCTCTCTATTCCTGTTAAACGCACTGTATTCTCTCTCTATTTCTATTACCCTTACTGTGTTCTCTCTCTCTATACCCGTTACCCTCACTGTGTTCTCTCTCTCAATTCCTGTTACCCTCACTGTTTTCTCTCTCTCTATTCCTGTTACCCTCGCTGTGTTCTCTCTCGATTTCTGTTACTCTCACTGTGTTCTCTCTCTCTATTCCTGTTACCCTCAATGTATTCTCTCTCTTTATTCCTGTTACCCTCACTGTTTTCTCTCTCTCTATTCCTGTTACCCTAACTGTGTTCTCTCTCTCTATTCCTGTTACCCTCACTGTGTTCTCTCTCTATTCCTGTTCCCCTCACTGTGTTCTTTACTCTATTGCTGTTACCCTCACTGTGTTCTCTCTCTCTATTCCTGTTACCCTCACTATGTTCTCTCTCTATTTCTGTTACCCTCACTGTGTTCTCTCTCTCTATTCCTGTTACCCACACTGTTTTCTATCTCCCTATTCCTGTTACCCTCACTTTGTTCTCCCTCTATTCCTGTTACCCTCACTGTGTTCACTCTCTCTATTCCTGTTACCCTCACTGTGTTCTCTCTCTATTCCTGTTACCCTCACTGTTTTCTCTCTCTCTATTCCTGTTACCCTCACTGAGTTCTCTCTCACTATTTCCATTACCTTCACTGTATTCTCTCCCTCTATTCCTGTTATCCTCACTGTGTTCTCTCTCTCTATTCCTGTTACCCTCACTCTGTTCTCTCTCTATTCCTGTTACCCTCACTGTGTTCTCTCTCTCTATTCCTGTTACCCTCACTGTGTTCTCTCTCTATTCCTGTTACCCTCACTGTGTTCTCTCTCTCTATTCCTGTTACCCTCACTGTGTTCTCTCTCTATTCCTGTTACCCTCACTGCGTTCTCTCTCTCTATTCCTGTTACCCTCACTTTGTTCTCTCTCTATTCCTGTTACCCTCACTGTGTTCTTTCTCTCTATTCCTGTTACCCTCACTGTGTTCTCTCTCTCTATTCCAGTTACCCTCGCTATGTTCTCTCTCTATTCCTGTTACCCTCACTAGGTTCTCCCTCTCTATTCCTGTTACCCTGACTGTGTTCTCTCTGTATTCCTGTTACCCTCACTGTGTTCTTTCTCTCTATTCCTGTTACCCTCACTGTGTTCTCTCTCTCTATTCCTGTTACCCTCACTGTGTTCTCTCTCTATTTCTATTACCCTCACTGTGTTCTCTCTCTCTATTCCAGTTACCTTCACTGTGTTCTCTCTCTCTATTCCTGTTACCCTCAGTGTGTTCTCTCTCTCTATTCCTGTTACCCTCACTGTCTTCTCTCTCTCTATTCCTATTACCCTACTGTGTTCTCTCTCTATTCCTGTTACCCTCACTCTGTTCTCTCTCTATTCATGTTACCATCACTGTGTTCTCTCTCTCTATTCCTGTTACCCTACTCTGTTCTCTCTCTCTATTCCCGTTATCTTCAGTGTGTTTTCTCCCTCGATTCCTGTTACCCTCACTGTGTTCTCTCTCTATTCCTGTTACCTCACTGTGTTCTCTCTCTATTCCTGTTACCCTCACTGTGTTCTCTCTCTCTATTCCTGTTACCCTCACTGTGTTCTCTCTCTCTATTCCTGTTAAACGCACTGTATTCTCTCTCTATTTCTATTACCCTTACTGTGTTCTCTCTCTCTATACCCGTTACCCTCACTGTGTTCTCTCTCTCAATTCCTGTTACCCTCACTGTTTTCTCTCTCTCTATTCCTGTTACCCTCGCTGTGTTCTCTCTCTATTTCTGTTACTCTCACTGTGTTCTCTCTCTCTATTCCTGTTACCCTCAATGTATTCTCTCTCTTTATTCCTGTTACCCTCACTGTGTTCTCTCTCTCTATTCCTGTTACCCTAACTGTGTTCTCTCTCTCTATTCCTGTTACCCTCACTGTGTTCTCTCTCTATTCCTGTTCCCCTCACTGTGTTCTTTACTCTATTGCTGTTACCCTCACTGTGTTCTCTCTCTCTATTCCTGTTACCCTCACTATGTTCTCTCTCTATTTCTGTTACCCTCACTGTGTTCTCTCTCTCTATTCCTGTTACCCACACTGTTTTCTATCTCCCTATTCCTGTTACCCTCACTTTGTTCTCCCTCTATTCCTGTTACCCTCACTGTGTTCACTCTCTCTATTCCTGTTACCCTCACTGTGTTCTCTCTCTATTCCTGTTACCCTCACTGTTTTCTCTCTCTCTATTCCTGTTACCCTCACTGAGTTCTCTCTCACTATTTCCATTACCTTCACTGTGTTCTCTCCCTCTATTCCTGTTATCCTCACTGTGTTCTCTCTCTCTATTCCTGTTACCCTCACTCTGTTCTCTCTCTATTCCTGTTACCCTCACTGTGTTCTCTCTCTCTATTCCTGTTACCCTCACTGTGTTCTCTCTCTATTCCTGTTACCCTCACTGTGTTCTCTCTCTCTATTCCTGTTACCCTCACTGTGTTCTCTCTCTATTCCTGTTACCCTCACTGCGTTCTCTCTCTCTATTCCTGTTACCCTCACTTTGTTCTCTCTCTATTCCTGTTACCCTCACTGTGTTCTTTCTCTCTATTCCTGTTACCCTCACTGTGTTCTCTCTCTCTATTCCTGTTACCCTCGCTATGTTCTCTCTCTATTCCTGTTACCCTCACTAGGTTCTCCCTCTCTATTCCTGTTACCCTGACTGTGTTCTCTCTGTATTCCTGTTACCCTCACTGTGTTCTTTCTCTATTCCTGTTACATCACTGTGTTCTCTCTCTCTATTCCCGTTACCCTCACTGTGTTCTCTCTCTCTATTCCCGTTACCTTCATTGGGTTTTCTCCCTCTATTCCTGTTACCCTCACTGTGTTCTCTCTCTATTCCTGTTACCCTCTCTGTGTTCTCTCTCTATTCCTGTTACCCTCACTGTGTTCTCTCTCTCTATTCCTGTTACCCTCACTGTGTTCTCTCCCTCTATTCCTGTTACCCTCACTGTGTTCTCTCTCTCTATTCCCGTTACCCTCACTGTGTTCTCTATTTCTATTCACGTTACCCTCACTGTGTTCTCTCTCTCTATTCCTGTTAGCCTCACTGTGTTCTCTCTCTCTCTATTCCCGTTACCTTCACTGTGTTCTCTCCCTCTATTCCTGTTACCCTCACTGTGTTCTCTCCCTCTATTCCTGTTACCCTCACTGTGTTCTCTCTCTCTCTATTCCCGTTACCTTCACTGTGTTCTCTCCCTCTATGCCTGTTATCCTCACTGTGTTCTCTCTCTCTATTCCTGTTATCCTCACTGTGTTCTCTCTCTCTATTCCTGTTACCCTCTCTGTGTTCTCTCTCTATTCCTGTTACCCTCACTGTTTTCTCTCTCTCGATTCCTGTTACCCTCACTGTGTTCTCTCTCTATTCCTGTTACCCTCACTGTGTTCTCTCTCTCTATTCCTGTTACCCTCACTGTGTTCTCTCTCTATTCCTGTTACCCTCACTGTGTTCTCTCTCTATTCCTGTTACCCTCACTTTGTTCTCTCTCTATTCCTGTTACCCTCACTGTTTTCTTTCTCTCTATTCCTGTTACCCTCACAGTATTCTCTCTCTCTATTCCTGTTACCCTCACTATGTTCTCTCTCTATTCCTGTTACCCTCACTGTGTTCTCTCTCTCTATTCCTGTTACCCTCACTGTGTTCTCTCTCTATTCCTGTTACCCTCACTGTGTTCTTTCTCTCTATTCCTGTTACCCTCACTGTATTCTCTCTCTCTATTCCTGTTAAACTCACTGTGTTCTCTCTCTATTTCTATTACCCTTACTGTGTTCTCTCTCTCTATACCCGTTACCCTCACTGTGTTCTCTCTCTCAATTCCTGTTACCCTCACTGTTTTCTCTCTCTCTATTCCTGTTACCCTCGCTGTGTTCTCTCTCTATTTCTGTTACCCTCACTGTGTTCTCTCTCTCTATTCCTGTTACCCTCAATGTGTTCTCTCTCTTTATTCCTGTTACCCTCACTGTGTTCTCTCTCTCTATTCCTGTTACCCTAACTGTGTTCTCTCTCTCTATTCCTGTTACCCTCACTGTGTTCTCTCTCTATTCCTGTTCCCCTCACTGTGTTCTTTACTCTATTGCTGTTACCCTCACTGTGTTCTCTCTATCTATTCCTGTTACCCTCACTATGTTCTCTCTCTATTTCTGTTACCCTCACTGTGTTCTCTCTCTCTATTCCTGTTACCCTCACTGTTTTCTATCTCCCTATTCCTGTTACCCTCACTTTGTTCTCCCTCTATTCCTGTTACCCTCACTGTGTTAACTCTCTCTATTCCTGTTACCCTCACTGTGTTCTCTCTCTATTCCTGTTACCCTCACTGTTTTCTCTCTCTCTATTCCTGTTACCCTAACTGAGTTCTCTCTCACTATTTCCATTACCTTCACTGTGTTCTCTCCCTCTATTCCTGTTATCCTCACTGTGTTCTCTCTCTCTATTCCTGTTACCCTCACTCTGTTCTCTCTCTATTCCTGTTACCCTCACTCTGTTCTCTCTCTCTATTCCTGTTACCCTCACTGTGTTCTCTCTCTATTCCTGTTACCCTCACTGTGTTCTCTCTCTCTATTCCTGTTACCCTCACTGTGTTCTCTCTCTATTCCTGTTACCCTCACTGCGTTCTCTCTCTCTATTCCTGTTACCCTCACTTTGTTCTCTCTCTATTGCTGTTACCCTCACTGTTTTCTTTCTCTCTATTCCTGTTACCCTCACAGTATTCTCTCTCTCTATTCCTGTTACCCTCACTATGTTCTCTCTCTATTCCTGTTACCCTCACTGTGTTCTCTCTCTCTATTCCTGTTACCCTCACAGTGTTCTCTCTCTATTCCTGTTACCCTCACTGTGTTCTTTCTCTCTATTCCTGTTACCCTCACTGTGTTCTCTCTCTCTATTTCTGTTACCCTCACTGTGTTCTCTCTCTCTATTCCTGTTACCCTCAATGTGTTCTCTCTCTCTATTCCTGTTACCCTCACTGTGTTCTCTCTCTCTATTCCTGTTACCCTAACTGTGTTCACTCTCTCTATTCCTGTTACCCTCACTGTCTTCTCTCTCTCTATTCCTATTACCCTACTGTGTTCTCTCTCTATTCCTGTTACCCTCACTCTGTTCTCTCTCTATTCATGTTACCATCACTGTGTTCTCTCTCTCTATTCCTGTTACCCTACTCTGTTCTCTCTCTCTATTCCCGTTACCTTCAGTGTGTTTTCTCCCTCGATTCCTGTTACCCTCACTGTGTTCTCTCTCTATTCCTGTTACCTCACTGTGTTCTCTCTCTATTCCTGTTACCCTCACTGTGTTCTCTCTCTCTATTCCTGTTACCCTCACTGTGTTCTCTCTCTCTATTCCCGTTACCCTCACTGTGTTATCTCTCTCTATTCCCGTTACCCTCACTGTGTTCTCTCTCTCTTTTCCCGTTACCTTCATTGGGTTTTCTCCCTCTGTTCCTGTTACCCTCACTGTGTTCTCTCTCTATTCCTGTTACCCTCTCTGTGTTCTCTCTCTATTCCTGTTACCCTCACTGTGTTCTCTCTCTCTATTCCTGTTACCCTCACTGTGTTCTCTCCCTCTATTCCTGTTACCCTCACTGTGTTCTCTCTCTCTATTCCCGTTACCCTCACTGTGTTCTGTATTTCTATTCCCGTTACCCTCACTGTGTTCTCTCTCTCTATTCCTGTTACCCTCACTGTGTTCTCTCTCTCTCTATTCCCGTTACCTTCACTGTGTTCTCTCCCTCTATGCCTGTTATCCTCACTGTGTTCTCTCTCTCTATTCCTGTTATCCTCACTGTGTTCTCTCTCTCTATTCCTGTTACCCTCTCTGTGTTCTCTCTCTATTTCTATTACCCTTACTGTGTTCTCTCTCTCTATACCCGTTACCCTCACTGTGTTCTCTCTCTCAATTCCTGTTACCCTCACTGTTTTCTCTCTCTCTATTCCTGTTACCCTCGCTGTGTTCTCTCTCTATTTCTGTTACCCTCACTGTGTTCTCTCTCTCTATTCCTGTTACCCTCAATGTGTTCACTCTCTTTATTCCTGTTACCCTCACTGTGTTCTCTCTCTCTATTCCTGTTACCCTAACTGTGTTCTCTCTCTCTATTCCTGTTACCCTCACTGTGTTCTCTCTCTATTCCTGTTCCCCTCACTGTGTTCTTTACTCTATTGCTGTTACCCTCACTGTGTTCTCTCTATCTATTCCTGTTACCCTCACTATGTTCTCTCTCTATTTCTGTTACCCTCACTGTGTTCTCTCTCTCTATTCCTGTTACCCTCACTGTTTTCTATCTCCCTATTCCTGTTACCCTCACTTTGTTCTCCCTCTATTCCTGTTACCCTCACTGTGTTAACTCTCTCTATTCCTGTTACCCTCACTGTGTTCTCTCTCTATTCCTGTTACCCTCACTGTTTTCTCTCTCTCTATTCCTGTTACCCTCACTGAGTTCTCTCTCACTATTTCCATTACCTTCACTGTGTTCTCTCCCTCTATTCCTGTTATCCTCACTGTGTTCTCTCTCTCTATTCCTGTTACCCTCACTCTGTTCTCTCTCTATTCCTGTTACCCTCACTGTGTTCTCTCTCTCTATTCCTGTTACCCTCACTGTGTTCTCTCTCTATTCCTGTTACCCTCACTGTGTTCTCTCTCTCTATTCCTGTTACCCTCACTGTGTTCTCTCTCTATTCCTGTTACCCTCACTGCGTTCTCTCTCTCTATTCCTGTTACCCTCACTTTGTTCTCTCTCTATTGCTGTTACCCTCACTGTTTTCTTTCTCTCTATTCCTGTTACCCTCACAGTATTCTCTCTCTCTATTCCTGTTACCCTCACTATGTTCTCTCTCTATTCCTGTTACCCTCACTGTGTTCTCTCTCTCTATTCCTGTTACCCTCACAGTGTTCTCTCTCTATTCCTGTTACCCTCACTGTGTTCTTTCTCTCTATTCCTGTTACCCTCACTGTGTTCTCTCTCTCTATTTCTGTTACCCTCACTGTGTTCTCTCTATATTCCTATTACCCTCACTGTGTTCTCTCTCTCTATTCCCGTTACCCTCACTGTGTTCTCTCTCTCAATTCCTGTTACTCTCACTGTGTTCTCTCTCTCTATTCCTGTTACCCTCACTGTGTTCTCTCTCTATTTCTGTTACCCTCACTGTGTTCTCTCTCTCTATTCCTGTTACCCTCACTGTGTTCTCTCTCTATTCCTGTTACCCTCACTGCGTTCTTTCTCTCTATTCCTGTTACCCTCACTTTGTTCTCTCTCTATTGCTGTTACCCTCACTGTTTTCTTTCTCTCTATTCCTGTTACCCTCACAGTATTCTCTCTCTCTATTCCTGTTACCCTCACTATGTTCTCTCTCTATTCCTGTTACCCTCACTGTGTTCTCTCTCTCTATTCCTGTTACCCTCACAGTGTTCTCTCTCTATTCCTGTTACCCTCACTGTGTTCTTTCTCTCTATTCCTGTTACCCTCACTGTGTTCTCTCTCTCTATTTCTGTTACCCTCACTGTGTTCTCTCTCTCTATTCCTGTTACCCTCAATGTGTTCTCTCTCTCTATTCCTGTTACCCTCACTGTGTTCTCTCTCTCTATTCCTGTTACCCTAACTGTGTTCACTCTCTCTATTCCTGTTACCCTCACTGTCTTCTCTCTCTCTATTCCTATTACCCTACTGTGTTCTCTCTCTATTCCTGTTACCCTCACTCTGTTCTCTCTCTATTCATGTTACCATCACTGTGTTCTCTCTCTCTATTCCTGTTACCCTACTCTGTTCTCTCTCTCTATTCCCGTTACCTTCAGTGTGTTTTCTCCCTCGATTCCTGTTACCCTCACTGTGTTCTCTCTCTATTCCTGTTACCTCACTGTGTTCTCTCTCTATTCCTGTTACCCTCACTGTGTTCTCTCTCTCTATTCCTGTTACCCTCACTGTGTTCTCTCTCTCTATTCCCGTTACCCTCACTGTGTTATCTCTCTCTATTCCCGTTACCCTCACTGTGTTCTCTCTCTCTTTTCCCGTTACCTTCATTGGGTTTTCTCCCTCTGTTCCTGTTACCCTCACTGTGTTCTCTCTCTATTCCTGTTACCCTCTCTGTGTTCTCTCTCTATTCCTGTTACCCTCACTGTGTTCTCTCTCTCTATTCCTGTTACCCTCACTGTGTTCTCTCCCTCTATTCCTGTTACCCTCACTGTGTTCTCTCTCTCTATTCCCGTTACCCTCACTGTGTTCTCTATTTCTATTCCCGTTACCCTCACTGTGTTCTCTCTCTCTATTCCTGTTACCCTCACTGTGTTCTCTCTCTCTCTATTCCCGTTACCTTCGCTGTGTTCTCTCCCTCTATGCCTGTTATCCTCACTGTGTTCTCTCTCTCTATTCCTGTTATCCTCACTGTGTTCTCTCTCTCTATTCCTGTTACCCTCTCTGTGTTCTCTCTCTATTTCTATTACCCTTACTGTGTTCTCTCTCTCTATACCCGTTACCCTCACTGTGTTCTCTCTCTCAATTCCTGTTACCCTCACTGTTTTCTCTCTCTCTATTCCTGTTACCCTCGCTGTGTTCTCTCTCTATTTCTGTTACCCTCACTGTGTTCTCTCTCTCTATTCCTGTTACCCTCAATGTGTTCTCTCTCTTTATTCCTGTTACCCTCACTGTGTTCTCTCTCTCTATTCCTGTTACCCTAACTGTGTTCTCTCTCTCTATTCCTGTTACCCTCACTGTGTTCTCTCTCTATTCCTGTTCCCCTCACTGTGTTCTTTACTCTATTGCTGTTACCCTCACTGTGTTCTCTCTATCTATTCCTGTTACCCTCACTATGTTCTCTCTCTATTTCTGTTACCCTCACTGTGTTCTCTCTCTCTATTCCTGTTACCCTCACTGTTTTCTATCTCCCTATTCCTGTTACCCTCACTTTGTTCTCCCTCTATTCCTGTTACCCTCACTGTGTTAACTCTCTCTATTCCTGTTACCCTCACTGTGTTCTCTCTCTATTCCTGTTACCCTCACTGTTTTCTCTCTCTCTATTCCTGTTACCCTCACTGAGTTCTCTCTCACTATTTCCATTACCTTCACTGTGTTCTCTCCCTCTATTCCTGTTATCCTCACTGTGTTCTCTCTATCTATTCCTGTTACCCTCACTCTGTTCTCTCTCTATTCCTGTTACCCTCACTGTGTTCTCTCTCTCTATTCCTGTTACCCTCACTGTGTTCTCTCTCTATTCCTGTTACCCTCACTGTGTTCTCTCTCTCTATTCCTGTTACCCTCACTGTGTTCTCTCTCTATTCCTGTTACCCTCACTGCGTTCTCTCTCTCTATTCCTGTTACCCTCACTTTGTTCTCTCTCTATTGCTGTTACCCTCACTGTTTTCTTTCTCTCTATTCCTGTTACCCTCACAGTATTCTCTCTCTCTATTCCTGTTACCCTCACTATGTTCTCTCTCTATTCCTGTTACCCTCACTGTGTTCTCTCTCTCTATTCCCGTTACCCTCACAGTGTTCTCTCTCTATTCCTGTTACCCTCACTGTGTTCTTTCTCTCTATTCCTGTTACCCTCACTGTGTTCTCTCTCTCTATTTCTGTTACCCTCACTGTGTTCTCTCTATATTCCTATTACCCTCACTGTGTTCTCTCTCTCTATTCCCGTTACCCTCACTGTGTTCTCTCTCTCAATTCCTGTTACTCTCACTGTGTTCTCTCTCTCTATTCCTGTTACCCTCACTGTGTTCTCTCTCTATTTCTGTTACCCTCACTGTGTTCTCTCTCTCTATTCCTGTTACCCTCAATGTGTTCTCTCTCTCTATTCCTGTTACCCTCACTGTGTTCTCTCTCTCTATTCCTGTTACCCTAACTGTGTTCACTCTCTCTATTCCTGTTACCCTCACTGTCTTCTCTCTCTCTATTCCTATTACCCTACTGTGTTCTCTCTCTATTCCTGTTACCCTCACTCTGTTCTCTCTCTATTCATGTTACCATCACTGTGTTCTCTCTCTCTATTCCTGTTACCCTGCTCTGTTCTCTCTCTCTATTCCCGTTACCTTCAGTGTGTTTTCTCCCTCGATTCCTGTTACCCTCACTGTGTTCTCTCTCTATTCCTGTTACCTCACTGTGTTCTCTCTCTATTCCTGTTACCCTCACTGTGTTCTCTCTCTCTATTCCTGTTACCCTCACTGTGTTCTCTCTCTCTATTCCCGTTACCCTCACTGTGTTATCTCTCTCTATTCCCGTTACCCTCACTGTGTTCTCTCTCTCTATTCCCGTTACCTTCATTGGGTTTTCTCCCTCTATTCCTGTTACCCTCACTGTGTTCTCTCTCTATTCCTGTTACCCTCTCTGTGTTCTCTCTCTATTCCTGTTACCCTCACTGTGTTCTCTCTCTCTATTCCTGTTACCCTCACTGTGTTCTCTCCCTCTATTCCTGTTACCCTCACTGTGTTCTCTCTCTCTATTCCCGTTACCCTCACTGTGTTCTCTATTTCTATTCCCGTTACCCTCACTGTGTTCTCTCTCTCTATTCCTGTTACCCTCACTGTGTTCTCTCTCTCTCTATTCCCGTTACCTTCACTGTGTTCTCTCCCTCTATGCCTGTTATCCTCACTGTGTTCTCTCTCTCTATTCCTGTTATCCTCACTGTGTTCTCTCTCTCTATTCCTGTTACCCTCTCTGTGTTCTCTCTCTATTCCTGTTACCCTCACTGTTTTCTCTCTCTCGATTCCTGTTACCCTCACTGTGTTCTCTCTCTATTCCTGTTACCCTCACTGTGTTCTCTCTCTCTATTCCTGTTACCCTCACTGTGTTCTCTCTCTATTCCTGTTACCCTCACTGTGTTCTCTCTCTATTCCTGTTACCCTCACTTTGTTCTCTCTCTATTCCTGTTACCCTCACTGTTTTCTTTCTCTCTATTCCTGTTACCCTCACAGTGTTCTCTCTCTCTATTCCTGTTACCCTCACTATGTTCTCTCTCTATTCCTGTTACCCTCACTGTGTTCTCCCTCTCTATTCCTGTTACCCTCACTGTGTTCTCTCTCTATTCCTGTTACCCTCACTGTGTTCTTTCTCTCTATTCCTGTTACCCTCACTGTGTTCTCTCTCTCTATTCCTGTTAAACTCACTGTGTTCTCTCTCTATTTCTATTACCCTTACTGTGTTCTCTCTCTCTATACCCGTTACCCTCACTGTGTTCTCTCTCTCAATTCCTGTTACCCTCACTGTTTTCTCTCTCTCTATTCCTGTTACCCTCGCTGTGTTCTCTCTCTATTTCTGTTACCCTCACTGTGTTCTCTCTCACTATTCCTGTTACCCTCAATGTGTTCTCTCTCTTTATTCCTGTTACCCTCACTGTCTTCTCTCTCTCTATTCCTATTACCCTACTGTGTTCTCTCTCTATTCCTGTTACCCTCACTCTGTTCTCTCTCTATTCATGTTACCATCACTGTGTTCTCTCTCTCTATTCCTGTTACCCTGCTCTGTTCTCTCTCTCTATTCCCGTTACCTTCAGTGTGTTTTCTCCCTCGATTCCTGTTACCCTCACTGTGTTCTCTCTCTATTCCTGTTACCTCACTGTGTTCTCTCTCTATTCCTGTTACCCTCACTGTGTTCTCTCTCTCTATTCCTGTTACCCTCACTGTGTTCTCTCTCTCTATTCCCGTTACCCTCACTGTGTTATCTCTCTCTATTCCCGTTACCCTCACTGTGTTCTCTCTCTCTATTCCCGTTACCTTCATTGGGTTTTCTCCCTCTATTCCTGTTACCCTCACTGTGTTCTCTCTCTATTCCTGTTACCCTCTCTGTGTTCTCTCTCTATTCCTGTTACCCTCACTGTGTTCTCTCTCTCTATTCCTGTTACCCTCACTGTGTTCTCTCCCTCTATTCCTGTTACCCTCACTGTGTTCTCTCTCTCTATTCCCGTTACCCTCACTGTGTTCTCTATTTCTATTCCCGTTACCCTCACTGTGTTCTCTCTCTCTATTCCTGTTACCCTCACTGTGTTCTCTCTCTCTCTATTCCCGTTACCTTCACTGTGTTCTCTCCCTCTATGCCTGTTATCCTCACTGTGTTCTCTCTCTCTATTCCTGTTATCCTCACTGTGTTCTCTCTCTCTATTCCTGTTACCCTCTCTGTGTTCTCTCTCTATTCCTGTTACCCTCACTGTTTTCTCTCTCTCGATTCCTGTTACCCTCACTGTGTTCTCTCTCTATTCCTGTTACCCTCACTGTGTTCTCTCTCTCTATTCCTGTTACCCTCACTGTGTTCTCTCTCTATTCCTGTTACCCTCACTGTGTTCTCTCTCTATTCCTGTTACCATCACTTTGTTCTCTCTCTATTCCTGTTACCCTCACTGTTTTCTTTCTCTCTATTCCTGTTACCCTCACAGTGTTCTCTCTCTCTATTCCTGTTACCCTCACTATGTTCTCTCTCTATTCCTGTTACCCTCACTGTGTTCTCCCTCTCTATTCCTGTTACCCTCACTGTGTTCTCTCTCTATTCCTGTTACCCTCACTGTGTTCTTTCTCTCTATTCCTGTTACCCTCACTGTGTTCTCTCTCTCTATTCCTGTTAAACTCACTGTGTTCTCTCTCTATTTCTATTACCCTTACTGTGTTCTCTCTCTCTATACCCGTTACCCTCACTGTGTTCTCTCTCTCAATTCCTGTTACCCTCACTGTTTTCTCTCTCTCTATTCCTGTTACCCTCGCTGTGTTCTCTCTCTATTTCTGTTACCCTCACTGTGTTCTCTCTCACTATTCCTGTTACCCTCAATGTGTTCTCTCTCTTTATTCCTGTTACCCTCACTGTGTTCTCTCTCTCTATTCCTGTTACCCTAACTGTGTTCTCTCTCTCTATTCCTGTTACCCTCACTGTGTTCTCTCTCTATTCCTGTTCCCTTCACTGTGTTCTTTACTCTATTGCTGTTACCCTCACTGTGTTCTCTCTCTCTATTCCTGTTACCCTCACTATGTTCTCTCTCTATTTCTGTTACCCTCACTGTGTTCTCTCTCTCTATTCCTGTTACCCTCACTGTTTTCTATCTCCCTATTCCTGTTACCCTCACTTTGTTCTCCCTCTATTCCTGTTACCCTCACTGTGTTCACTCTCTCTATTCCTGTTACCCTCACTGTGTTCTCTCTCTATTCCTGTTACCCTCACTGTTTTCTCTCTCTCTATTCCTGTTACCCTCACTGAGTTCTCTCTCACTATTTCCATTACCTTCACTGTGTTCTCTCCCTCTATTCCTGTTATCCTCACTGTGTTCTCTCTCTCTATTCCTGTTACCCTCACTCTGTTCTCTCTCTATTCCTGTTACCCTCACTGTGTTCTCTCTCTCTATTCCTGTTACCCTCACTGTGTTCTCTCTCTATTCCTGTTACCCTCACTGTGTTCTCTCTCTCTATTCCTGTTACCCTCACTGTGTTCTCTCTCTATTCCTGTTACCCTCACTGCGTTCTCTCTCTCTATTCCTGTTACCCTCACTTTGTTCTCTCTCTATTGCTGTTACCCTCACTGTTTTCTTTCTCTCTATTCCTGTTACCCTCACTATGTTCTCTCTCTATTCCTGTTACCCTCACTGTGTTCTCTCTCTCTATTCCTGTTACCCTCACAGTGTTCTCTCTCTATTCCTGTTACCCTCACTGTGTTCTTTCTCTCTATTCCTGTTACCCTCACTTTGTTCTCTCTCTATTCCTGTTACCCTCACTGTGTTCTCTCTATATTCCTATTACCCTCACTGTGTTCTCTCTCTCTATTCCCGTTACTCTCACTGTGTTCTCTCTCTCAATTCCTGTTACTCTCACTGTGTTCTCTCTCTCTATTCCTGTTACCCTCACTGTGTTCTCTCTCTCTATTCCTGTTACCCTCACTGTGTTCTCTCTATATTCCTATTACCCTCACTGTGTTCTCTCTCTCTATTCCCGTTACTCTCACTGTGTTCTCTCTCTCAATTCCTGTTACTCTCACTGTGTTCTCTCTCTCTATTCCTGTTACCCTCACTGTGTTCTCTCTCTATTTCTGTTACCCTCACTGTGTTCTCTCTCTCTATTCCTGTTACCCTCAATGTGTTCTCTCTCTCTATTCCTGTTACCCTCACTGTGTTCTCTCTCTCTATTCCTGTTACCCTAACTGTGTTCACTCTCTCTATTCCTGTTACCCTAACGCTGTTCTCTCTCTATTCCTGTTACCCTCACTGTGTTCTCTCTCTCTATTCCTGTTACCCTCACTGTGTTCTATCTCTCTATTCCTGTTACCCTCACTGTGTTCTCCCTCTATTCCTGTTACCCTCACTGTGTTCTCTCTCTCTATTCCTGTTACCCTCACTGTGTTCACTCTCTATTCCTGTTACCCTCACTGTGTTCTCTCCCTCTATTCCTGTTACCTTCACTGTGTTTTCTCTCTCTATTCCCATTACCTTCACTGTGTTCTCTCCCTCTATTCCTGTTATCCTGACTGTGTTCTCTCTCTCTATTCCTGTTACCCTCACTGTGTTCTCTCTCTATACCTGTTACCCTCACTGTTTTCTCTCCCTCTATTCCTGTTACCCTCACTGTGTTCTCTCTCTCGATTCATGTTACCCTCACTGTGTTTTCTCTCTATTTCTGTTACCCTCACTGTGTTCTCTCTCTCTATTCCTGTTACCCTCAATGTGTTCTCTCTCTCTATTGCTGTTTCCCTCACTGTGTTCTCTCCCTCTATTCCTGTTATCCTCACTGTCTTCTCTATCTCTATTCCTGTTATCCTCACTGTGATCTCTCTCTCTATTCCTGTTACCCTCACTGTGTTCTCTCTCTATTCCTGTTACTCTCACTGTATTCTCTCTCTCTATTCCTGTTACCCTCACTGTGTTCTCTCTCTATTCCTGTTACCCTCACTGTGTTCTCTCTCTCTATTCCTGTTACCCTCACTGTGTTCTCTCTCTATTCCTGTTACCCTCACTGTGCTCTCTCTCTCTTTTCCTGTTACCCTCACTTTGTTCTCTCTCTATTCCTGTTACCCTCACTGTTTTCTTTCTCTCTATTCCTGTTACCCTCACATTGTTCTCTCTCTCTCTATTCCTGTTACCCTCACTATGTTCTCTCTCTATTCCTGTTACCCTCACTGTGTTCTCTCTCTCTATTCCTGTTACCCTCACTGTGTTCTTTCTCCCTATTCCTGTTACCCTCACTGTGTTCTCTCTCTCTATTCCTGTTACCCTCACTGTGTTCTCTCTCTCTATTCCTGTTACCCTCACTGAGTTCTCTCTCACTATTTCCATTACCTTCACTGTGTTCTCTCCCTCTATTCCTGTTATCCTCACTGTGTTCTCTCTCTCTATTCCTGTTACCCTCACTGTGTTCTCTCTCTATTCCTGTTAACCTCACTGTGTTCTCTCTCTCTATTCCTGTTACCCTCACTGTGTTCTCTCTCTATTCCTGTTACCCTCACTGTGTTCTCTCTCTCTCTATTCCTGTTACCCTCACTGTGTTCTCTCTCTATTCTTGTTACCCTCACTGCGTTCTCTCTCTCTATTCCTGTTACCCTCACTTTGTTCTCTCTCTATTGCTGTTACCCTCACTGTTTTCTTTCTCTCTATTCCTGTTACGCTCACAGTATTCTCTCTCTCTATTCCTGTTACCCTCACTATGTTCTCTCTCTATTCCTGTTACCCTCACTGTGTTCTCTCTCTCTATTCCTGTTACCCTCACTGTGTTCTCTCTCTATTCCTGTTACCCTCACTGTGTTCTTTCTCTCTATTCCTGTTACCCTCACTGTGTTCTCTCTCTCTATTCCTGTTACCCTCACTGTGTTCTCTCTATATTCCTATTACCCTCACTGTGTTCTCTCTCTCTATTCCCGTTACCCTCACTGTGTTGTCTCTCTCAATTCCTGTTACTCTCACTGTGTTCTCTCTCTCTATTCCTGTTACCCTCACTGTGTTCTCTCTCTATTCCTGTTACCCTCACTGTGTTCTTTCTCTCTATTCCTGTTACCCTCACTGTGTTCTCTCTCTCTATTCCTGTTACCCTCACTGTGTTCTCTCTATATTCCTATTACCCTCACTGTGTTCTCTCTCTCTATTCCCGTTACCCTCACTGTGTTGTCTCTCTCAATTCCTGTTACTCTCACTGTGTTCTCTCTCTCTATTCCTGTTACCCTCACTGTGTTCTCTCTCTATTCCTGTTACCCTCACTGTGTTCTTTCTCTCTATTCCTGTTACCCTCACTGTGTTCTCTCTCTCTATTCCTGTTACCCTAACTGTGTTCTCTCTCTCTATTCCTGTTACCCTCACTGTGTTCTCTCTCTATTCCTGTTCCCCTCACTGTGTTCTTTACTCTATTGCTGTTACCCTCACTGTGTTCTCTCTCTCTATTCCTGTTACCCTCACTATGTTCTCTCTCTATTTCTGTTACCCTCACTGTGTTCTCTCTCTCTATTCCTGTTACCCTCACTGTTTTCTATCTCCCTATTCCTGTTACCCTCACTTTGTTCTCCCTCTATTCCTGTTACCCTCACTGTGTTCACTCTCTCTATTCCTGTTACCCTCACTGTGTTCTCTCTCTATTCCTGTTACCCTCACTGTTTTCTCTCTCTCTATTCCTGTTACCCTCACTGAGTTCTCTCTCACTATTTCCATTACCTTCACTGTGTTCTCTCCCTCTATTCCTGTTATCCTCACTGTGTTCTCTCTCTCTATTCCTGTTACCCTCACTCTGTTCTCTCTCTATTCCTGTTACCCTCACTGTGTTCTCTCTCTCTATTCCTGTTACCCTCACTGTGTTCTCTCTCTATTCCTGTTACCCTCACTGTGTTCTCTCTCTCTATTCCTGTTACCCTCACTGTGTTCTCTCTCTATTCCTGTTACCCTCACTGCGTTCTCTCTCTCTATTCCTGTTACCCTCACTTTGTTCTCTCTCTATTGCTGTTACCCTCACTGTTTTCTTTCTCTCTATTCCTGTTACCCTCACTATGTTCTCTCTCTATTCCTGTTACCCTCACTATGTTCTCTCTCTATTCCTGTTACCCTCACTGTGTTCTCTCTCTCTATTCCTGTTACCCTCACAGTGTTCTCTCTCTATTCCTGTTACCCTCACTGTGTTCTTTCTCTCTATTCCTGTTACCCTCACTGTGTTCTCTCTCTCTATTCCTGTTACCCTCACTGTGTTCTCTCTATATTCCTATTACCCTCACTGTGTTCTCTCTCTCTATTCCCGTTACTCTCACTGTGTTCTCTCTCTCAATTCCTGTTACTCTCACTGTGTTCTCTCTCTCTATTCCTGTTACCCTCACTGTGTTCTCTCTCTATTTCTGTTACCCTCACTGTGTTCTCTCTCTCTATTCCTGTTACCCTCAATGTGTTCTCTCTCTCTATTCCTGTTACCCTCACTGTGTTCTCTCTCTCTATTCCTGTTACCCTAACTGTGTTCACTCTCTCTATTCCTGTTACCCTAACGCTGTTCTCTCTCTATTCCTGTTACCCTCACTGTGTTCTCTCTCTCTATTCCTGTTACCCTCACTGTGTTCTATCTCTCTATTCCTGTTACCCTCACTGTGTTCTCCCTCTATTCCTGTTACCCTCACTGTGTTCTCTCTCTCTATTCCTGTTACCCTCACTGTGTTCACTCTCTATTCCTGTTACCCTCACTGTGTTCTCTCCCTCTATTCCTGTTACCTTCACTGTGTTTTCTCTCTCTATTCCCATTACCTTCACTGTGTTCTCTCCCTCTATTCCTGTTATCCTGACTGTGTTCTCTCTCTCTATTCCTGTTACCCTCACTGTGTTCTCTCTCTATACCTGTTACCCTCACTGTTTTCTCTCCCTCTATTCCTGTTACCCTCACTGTGTTCTCTCTCTCCATTCATGTTACCCTCACTGTGTTTTCTCTCTATTTCTGTTACCCTCACTGTGTTCTCTCTCTCTATTCCTGTTACCCTCAATGTGTTCTCTCTCTCTATTGCTGTTTCCCTCACTGTGTTCTCTCCCTCTATTCCTGTTATCCTCACTGTCTTCTCTATCTCTATTCCTGTTATCCTCACTGTGATCTCTCTCTCTATTCCTGTTACCCTCACTGTGTTCTCTCTCTATTCCTGTTACTCTCACTGTATTCTCTCTCTCTATTCCTGTTACCCTCACTGTGTTCTCTCTCTATTCCTGTTACCCTCACTGTGTTCTCTCTCTCTGTTCCTGTTACCCTCACTGTGTTCTCTCTCTATTCCTGTTACCCTCACTGTGCTCTCTCTCTCTTTTCCTGTTACCCTCACTTTGTTCTCTCTCTATTCCTGTTACCCTCACTGTTTTCTTTCTCTCTATTCCTGTTACCCTCACATTGTTCTCTCTCTCTCTATTCCTGTTACCCTCACTATGTTCTCTCTCTATTCCTGTTACCCTCACTGTGTTCTCTCTCTCTATTCCTGTTACCCTCACTGTGTTCTTTCTCTCTATTCCTGTTACCCTCACTGTGTTCTCTCTTTCTATTCCTGTTACACACACTGTGTTCTCTCTCTATTTCTATTACCCTTACTGTGTTCTCTCTCTCTATTCCCGTTACCCTCACAGTGTTCTCTCTCTCAATTCCTGTTACCCTCACTGTTTTCTCTCTCTCTATTCCTGTTACCCTCACTCTGTTCTCTCTCTATTCATGTTACCATCACTGTGTTCTCTCTCTCTATTCCTGTTACCCTACTCTGTTCTCTCTCTCTATTCCCGTTACCTTCAGTGTGTTTTCTCCCTCGATTCCTGTTACCCTCACTGTGTTCTCTCTCTATTCCTGTTACCTCACTGTGTTCTCTCTCTATTCCTGTTACCCTCACTGTGTTCTCTCTCTCTATTCCTGTTACCCTCACTGTGTTCTCTCTCTCTATTCCCGTTACCCTCACTGTGTTATCTCTCTCTATTCCCGTTACCCTCACTGTGTTCTCTCTCTCTTTTCCCGTTACCTTCATTGGGTTTTCTCCCTCTGTTCCTGTTACCCTCACTGTGTTCTCTCTCTATTCCTGTTACCCTCTCTGTGTTCTCTCTCTATTCCTGTTACCCTCACTGTGTTCTCTCTCTCTATTCCTGTTACCCTCACTGTGTTCTCTCCCTCTATTCCTGTTACCCTCACTGTGTTCTCTCTCTCTATTCCCGTTACCCTCACTGTGTTCTCTATTTCTATTCCCGTTACCCTCACTGTGTTCTCTCTCTCTATTCCTGTTACCCTCACTGTGTTCTCTCTCTCTCTATTCCCGTTACCTTCGCTGTGTTCTCTCCCTCTATGCCTGTTATCCTCACTGTGTTCTCTCTCTCTATTCCTGTTATCCTCACTGTGTTCTCTCTCTCTATTCCTGTTACCCTCTCTGTGTTCTCTCTCTATTTCTATTACCCTTACTGTGTTCTCTCTCTCTATACCCGTTACCCTCACTGTGTTCTCTCTCTCAATTCCTGTTACCCTCACTGTTTTCTCTCTCTCTATTCCTGTTACCCTCGCTGTGTTCTCTCTCTATTTCTGTTACCCTCACTGTGTTCTCTCTCTCTATTCCTGTTACCCTCAATGTGTTCTCTCTCTTTATTCCTGTTACCCTCACTGTGTTCTCTCTCTCTATTCCTGTTACCCTAACTGTGTTCTCTCTCTCTATTCCTGTTACCCTCACTGTGTTCTCTCTCTATTCCTGTTCCCCTCACTGTGTTCTTTACTCTATTGCTGTTACCCTCACTGTGTTCTCTCTATCTATTCCTGTTACCCTCACTATGTTCTCTCTCTATTTCTGTTACCCTCACTGTGTTCTCTCTCTCTATTCCTGTTACCCTCACTGTTTTCTATCTCCCTATTCCTGTTACCCTCACTTTGTTCTCCCTCTATTCCTGTTACCCTCACTGTGTTAACTCTCTCTATTCCTGTTACCCTCACTGTGTTCTCTCTCTATTCCTGTTACCCTCACTGTTTTCTCTCTCTCTATTCCTGTTACCCTCACTGAGTTCTCTCTCACTATTTCCATTACCTTCACTGTGTTCTCTCCCTCTATTCCTGTTATCCTCACTGTGTTCTCTCTATCTATTCCTGTTACCCTCACTCTGTTCTCTCTCTATTCCTGTTACCCTCACTGTGTTCTCTCTCTCTATTCCTGTTACCCTCACTGTGTTCTCTCTCTATTCCTGTTACCCTCACTGTGTTCTCTCTCTCTATTCCTGTTACCCTCACTGTGTTCTCTCTCTATTCCTGTTACCCTCACTGCGTTCTCTCTCTCTATTCCTGTTACCCTCACTTTGTTCTCTCTCTATTGCTGTTACCCTCACTGTTTTCTTTCTCTCTATTCCTGTTACCCTCACAGTATTCTCTCTCTCTATTCCTGTTACCCTCACTATGTTCTCTCTCTATTCCTGTTACCCTCACTGTGTTCTCTCTCTCTATTCCCGTTACCCTCACAGTGTTCTCTCTCTATTCCTGTTACCCTCACTGTGTTCTTTCTCTCTATTCCTGTTACCCTCACTGTGTTCTCTCTCTCTATTTCTGTTACCCTCACTGTGTTCTCTCTATATTCCTATTACCCTCACTGTGTTCTCTCTCTCTATTCCCGTTACCCTCACTGTGTTCTCTCTCTCAATTCCTGTTACTCTCACTGTGTTCTCTCTCTCTATTCCTGTTACCCTCACTGTGTTCTCTCTCTATTTCTGTTACCCTCACTGTGTTCTCTCTCTCTATTCCTGTTACCCTCAATGTGTTCTCTCTCTCTATTCCTGTTACCCTCACTGTGTTCTCTCTCTCTATTCCTGTTACCCTAACTGTGTTCACTCTCTCTATTCCTGTTACCCTCACTGTCTTCTCTCTCTCTATTCCTATTACCCTACTGTGTTCTCTCTCTATTCCTGTTACCCTCACTCTGTTCTCTCTCTATTCATGTTACCATCACTGTGTTCTCTCTCTCTATTCCTGTTACCCTGCTCTGTTCTCTCTCTCTATTCCCGTTACCTTCAGTGTGTTTTCTCCCTCGATTCCTGTTACCCTCACTGTGTTCTCTCTCTATTCCTGTTACCTCACTGTGTTCTCTCTCTATTCCTGTTACCCTCACTGTGTTCTCTCTCTCTATTCCTGTTACCCTCACTGTGTTCTCTCTCTCTATTCCCGTTACCCTCACTGTGTTATCTCTCTCTATTCCCGTTACCCTCACTGTGTTCTCTCTCTCTATTCCCGTTACCTTCATTGGGTTTTCTCCCTCTATTCCTGTTACCCTCACTGTGTTCTCTCTCTATTCCTGTTACCCTCTCTGTGTTCTCTCTCTATTCCTGTTACCCTCACTGTGTTCTCTCTCTCTATTCCTGTTACCCTCACTGTGTTCTCTCCCTCTATTCCTGTTACCCTCACTGTGTTCTCTCTCTCTATTCCCGTTACCCTCACTGTGTTCTCTATTTCTATTCCCGTTACCCTCACTGTGTTCTCTCTCTCTATTCCTGTTACCCTCACTGTGTTCTCTCTCTCTCTATTCCCGTTACCTTCACTGTGTTCTCTCCCTCTATGCCTGTTATCCTCACTGTGTTCTCTCTCTCTATTCCTGTTATCCTCACTGTGTTCTCTCTCTCTATTCCTGTTACCCTCTCTGTGTTCTCTCTCTATTCCTGTTACCCTCACTGTTTTCTCTCTCTCGATTCCTGTTACCCTCACTGTGTTCTCTCTCTATTCCTGTTACCCTCACTGTGTTCTCTCTCTCTATTCCTGTTACCCTCACTGTGTTCTCTCTCTATTCCTGTTACCCTCACTGTGTTCTCTCTCTATTCCTGTTACCCTCACTTTGTTCTCTCTCTATTCCTGTTACCCTCACTGTTTTCTTTCTCTCTATTCCTGTTACCCTCACAGTGTTCTCTCTCTCTATTCCTGTTACCCTCACTATGTTCTCTCTCTATTCCTGTTACCCTCACTGTGTTCTCCCTCTCTATTCCTGTTACCCTCACTGTGTTCTCTCTCTATTCCTGTTACCCTCACTGTGTTCTTTCTCTCTATTCCTGTTACCCTCACTGTGTTCTCTCTCTCTATTCCTGTTAAACTCACTGTGTTCTCTCTCTATTTCTATTACCCTTACTGTGTTCTCTCTCTCTATACCCGTTACCCTCACTGTGTTCTCTCTCTCAATTCCTGTTACCCTCACTGTTTTCTCTCTCTCTATTCCTGTTACCCTCGCTGTGTTCTCTCTCTATTTCTGTTACCCTCACTGTGTTCTCTCTCACTATTCCTGTTACCCTCAATGTGTTCTCTCTCTTTATTCCTGTTACCCTCACTGTCTTCTCTCTCTCTATTCCTATTACCCTACTGTGTTCTCTCTCTATTCCTGTTACCCTCACTCTGTTCTCTCTCTATTCATGTTACCATCACTGTGTTCTCTCTCTCTATTCCTGTTACCCTGCTCTGTTCTCTCTCTCTATTCCCGTTACCTTCAGTGTGTTTTCTCCCTCGATTCCTGTTACCCTCACTGTGTTCTCTCTCTATTCCTGTTACCTCACTGTGTTCTCTCTCTATTCCTGTTACCCTCACTGTGTTCTCTCTCTCTATTCCTGTTACCCTCACTGTGTTCTCTCTCTCTATTCCCGTTACCCTCACTGTGTTATCTCTCTCTATTCCCGTTACCCTCACTGTGTTCTCTCTCTCTATTCCCGTTACCTTCATTGGGTTTTCTCCCTCTATTCCTGTTACCCTCACTGTGTTCTCTCTCTATTCCTGTTACCCTCTCTGTGTTCTCTCTCTATTCCTCTTACCCTCACTGTGTTCTCTCTCTCTATTCCTGTTACCCTCACTGTGTTCTCTCCCTCTATTCCTGTTACCCTCACTGTGTTCTCTCTCTCTATTCCCGTTACCCTCACTGTGTTCTCTATTTCTATTCCCGTTACCCTCACTGTGTTCTCTCTCTCTATTCCTGTTACCCTCACTGTGTTCTCTCTCTCTCTATTCCCGTTACCTTCACTGTGTTCTCTCCCTCTATGCCTGTTATCCTCACTGTGTTCTCTCTCTCTATTCCTGTTATCCTCACTGTGTTCTCTCTCTCTATTCCTGTTACCCTCTCTGTGTTCTCTCTCTATTCCTGTTACCCTCACTGTTTTCTCTCTCTCGATTCCTGTTACCCTCACTGTGTTCTCTCTCTATTCCTGTTACCCTCACTGTGTTCTCTCTCTCTATTCCTGTTACCCTCACTGTGTTCTCTCTCTATTCCTGTTACCCTCACTGTGTTCTCTCTCTATTCCTGTTACCCTCACTTTGTTCTCTCTCTATTCCTGTTACCCTCACTGTTTTCTTTCTCTCTATTCCTGTTACCCTCACAGTGTTCTCTCTCTCTATTCCTGTTACCCTCACTATGTTCTCTCTCTATTCCTGTTACCCTCACTGTGTTCTCCCTCTCTATTCCTGTTACCCTCACTGTGTTCTCTCTCTATTCCTGTTACCCTCACTGTGTTCTTTCTCTCTATTCCTGTTACCCTCACTGTGTTCTCTCTCTCTATTCCTGTTAAACTCACTGTGTTCTCTCTCTATTTCTATTACCCTTACTGTGTTCTCTCTCTCTATACCCGTTACCCTCACTGTGTTCTCTCTCTCAATTCCTGTTACCCTCACTGTTTTCTCTCTCTCTATTCCTGTTACCCTCGCTGTGTTCTCTCTCTATTTCTGTTACCCTCACTGTGTTCTCTCTCACTATTCCTGTTACCCTCAATGTGTTCTCTCTCTTTATTCCTGTTACCCTCACTGTGTTCTCTCTCTCTATTCCTGTTACCCTAACTGTGTTCTCTCTCTCTATTCCTGTTACCCTCACTGTGTTCTCTCTCTATTCCTGTTCCCTTCACTGTGTTCTTTACTCTATTGCTGTTACCCTCACTGTGTTCTCTCTCTCTATTCCTGTTACCCTCACTATGTTCTCTCTCTATTTCTGTTACCCTCACTGTGTTCTCTCTCTCTATTCCTGTTACCCTCACTGTTTTCTATCTCCCTATTCCTGTTACCCTCACTTTGTTCTCCCTCTATTCCTGTTACCCTCACTGTGTTCACTCTCTCTATTCCTGTTACCCTCACTGTGTTCTCTCTCTATTCCTGTTACCCTCACTGTTTTCTCTCTCTCTATTCCTGTTACCCTCACTGAGTTCTCTCTCACTATTTCCATTACCTTCACTGTGTTCTCTCCCTCTATTCCTGTTATCCTCACTGTGTTCTCTCTCTCTATTCCTGTTACCCTCACTCTGTTCTCTCTCTATTCCTGTTACCCTCACTGTGTTCTCTCTCTCTATTCCTGTTACCCTCACTGTGTTCTCTCTCTATTCCTGTTACCCTCACTGTGTTCTCTCTCTCTATTCCTGTTACCCTCACTGTGTTCTCTCTCTATTCCTGTTACCCTCACTGCGTTCTCTCTCTCTATTCCTGTTACCCTCACTTTGTTCTCTCTCTATTGCTGTTACCCTCACTGTTTTCTTTCTCTCTATTCCTGTTACCCTCACTATGTTCTCTCTCTATTCCTGTTACCCTCACTGTGTTCTCTCTCTCTATTCCTGTTACCCTCACAGTGTTCTCTCTCTATTCCTGTTACCCTCACTGTGTTCTTTCTCTCTATTCCTGTTACCCTCACTTTGTTCTCTCTCTATTCCTGTTACCCTCACTGTGTTCTCTCTATATTCCTATTACCCTCACTGTGTTCTCTCTCTCTATTCCCGTTACTCTCACTGTGTTCTCTCTCTCAATTCCTGTTACTCTCACTGTGTTCTCTCTCTCTATTCCTGTTACCCTCACTGTGTTCTCTCTCTCTATTCCTGTTACCCTCACTGTGTTCTCTCTATATTCCTATTACCCTCACTGTGTTCTCTCTCTCTATTCCCGTTACTCTCACTGTGTTCTCTCTCTCAATTCCTGTTACTCTCACTGTGTTCTCTCTCTCTATTCCTGTTACCCTCACTGTGTTCTCTCTCTATTTCTGTTACCCTCACTGTGTTCTCTCTCTCTATTCCTGTTACCCTCAATGTGTTCTCTCTCTCTATTCCTGTTACCCTCACTGTGTTCTCTCTCTCTATTCCTGTTACCCTAACTGTGTTCACTCTCTCTATTCCTGTTACCCTAACGCTGTTCTCTCTCTATTCCTGTTACCCTCACTGTGTTCTCTCTCTCTATTCCTGTTACCCTCACTGTGTTCTATCTCTCTATTCCTGTTACCCTCACTGTGTTCTCCCTCTATTCCTGTTACCCTCACTGTGTTCTCTCTCTCTATTCCTGTTACCCTCACTGTGTTCACTCTCTATTCCTGTTACCCTCACTGTGTTCTCTCCCTCTATTCCTGTTACCTTCACTGTGTTTTCTCTCTCTATTCCCATTACCTTCACTGTGTTCTCTCCCTCTATTCCTGTTATCCTGACTGTGTTCTCTCTCTCTATTCCTGTTACCCTCACTGTGTTCTCTCTCTATACCTGTTACCCTCACTGTTTTCTCTCCCTCTATTCCTGTTACCCTCACTGTGTTCTCTCTCTCGATTCATGTTACCCTCACTGTGTTTTCTCTCTATTTCTGTTACCCTCACTGTGTTCTCTCTCTCTATTCCTGTTACCCTCAATGTGTTCTCTCTCTCTATTGCTGTTTCCCTCACTGTGTTCTCTCCCTCTATTCCTGTTATCCTCACTGTCTTCTCTATCTCTATTCCTGTTATCCTCACTGTGATCTCTCTCTCTATTCCTGTTACCCTCACTGTGTTCTCTCTCTATTCCTGTTACTCTCACTGTATTCTCTCTCTCTATTCCTGTTACCCTCACTGTGTTCTCTCTCTATTCCTGTTACCCTCACTGTGTTCTCTCTCTCTATTCCTGTTACCCTCACTGTGTTCTCTCTCTATTCCTGTTACCCTCACTGTGCTCTCTCTCTCTTTTCCTGTTACCCTCACTTTGTTCTCTCTCTATTCCTGTTACCCTCACTGTTTTCTTTCTCTCTATTCCTGTTACCCTCACATTGTTCTCTCTCTCTCTATTCCTGTTACCCTCACTATGTTCTCTCTCTATTCCTGTTACCCTCACTGTGTTCTCTCTCTCTATTCCTGTTACCCTCACTGTGTTCTTTCTCCCTATTCCTGTTACCCTCACTGTGTTCTCTCTCTCTATTCCTGTTACCCTCACTGTGTTCTCTCTCTCTATTCCTGTTACCCTCACTGAGTTCTCTCTCACTATTTCCATTACCTTCACTGTGTTCTCTCCCTCTATTCCTGTTATCCTCACTGTGTTCTCTCTCTCTATTCCTGTTACCCTCACTGTGTTCTCTCTCTATTCCTGTTAACCTCACTGTGTTCTCTCTCTCTATTCCTGTTACCCTCACTGTGTTCTCTCTCTATTCCTGTTACCCTCACTGTGTTCTCTCTCTCTCTATTCCTGTTACCCTCACTGTGTTCTCTCTCTATTCTTGTTACCCTCACTGCGTTCTCTCTCTCTATTCCTGTTACCCTCACTTTGTTCTCTCTCTATTGCTGTTACCCTCACTGTTTTCTTTCTCTCTATTCCTGTTACGCTCACAGTATTCTCTCTCTCTATTCCTGTTACCCTCACTATGTTCTCTCTCTATTCCTGTTACCCTCACTGTGTTCTCTCTCTCTATTCCTGTTACCCTCACTGTGTTCTCTCTCTATTCCTGTTACCCTCACTGTGTTCTTTCTCTCTATTCCTGTTACCCTCACTGTGTTCTCTCTCTCTATTCCTGTTACCCTCACTGTGTTCTCTCTATATTCCTATTACCCTCACTGTGTTCTCTCTCTCTATTCCCGTTACCCTCACTGTGTTGTCTCTCTCAATTCCTGTTACTCTCACTGTGTTCTCTCTCTCTATTCCTGTTACCCTCACTGTGTTCTCTCTCTATTCCTGTTACCCTCACTGTGTTCTTTCTCTCTATTCCTGTTACCCTCACTGTGTTCTCTCTCTCTATTCCTGTTACCCTCACTGTGTTCTCTCTATATTCCTATTACCCTCACTGTGTTCTCTCTCTCTATTCCCGTTACCCTCACTGTGTTGTCTCTCTCAATTCCTGTTACTCTCACTGTGTTCTCTCTCTCTATTCCTGTTACCCTCACTGTGTTCTCTCTCTATTCCTGTTACCCTCACTGTGTTCTTTCTCTCTATTCCTGTTACCCTCACTGTGTTCTCTCTCTCTATTCCTGTTACCCTAACTGTGTTCTCTCTCTCTATTCCTGTTACCCTCACTGTGTTCTCTCTCTATTCCTGTTCCCCTCACTGTGTTCTTTACTCTATTGCTGTTACCCTCACTGTGTTCTCTCTCTCTATTCCTGTTACCCTCACTATGTTCTCTCTCTATTTCTGTTACCCTCACTGTGTTCTCTCTCTCAATTCCTGTTACTCTCACTGTGTTCTCTCTCTCTATTCCTGTTACCCTCACTGTGTTCTCTCTCTATTTCTGTTACCCTCACTGTGTTCTCTCTCTCTATTCCTGTTACCCTCAATGTGTTCTCTCTCTCTATTCCTGTTACCCTCACTGTGTTCTCTCTCTCTATTCCTGTTACCCTAACTGTGTTCACTCTCTCTATTCCTGTTACCCTAACGCTGTTCTCTCTCTATTCCTGTTACCCTCACTGTGTTCTCTCTCTCTATTCCTGTTACCCTCACTGTGTTCTATCTCTCTATTCCTGTTACCCTCACTGTGTTCTCCCTCTATTCCTGTTACCCTCACTGTGTTCTCTCTCTCTATTCCTGTTACCCTCACTGTGTTCACTCTCTATTCCTGTTACCCTCACTGTGTTCTCTCCCTCTATTCCTGTTACCTTCACTGTGTTTTCTCTCTCTATTCCCATTACCTTCACTGTGTTCTCTCCCTCTATTCCTGTTATCCTGACTGTGTTCTCTCTCTCTATTCCTGTTACCCTCACTGTGTTCTCTCTCTATACCTGTTACCCTCACTGTTTTCTCTCCCTCTATTCCTGTTACCCTCACTGTGTTCTCTCTCTCCATTCATGTTACCCTCACTGTGTTTTCTCTCTATTTCTGTTACCCTCACTGTGTTCTCTCTCTCTATTCCTGTTACCCTCAATGTGTTCTCTCTCTCTATTGCTGTTTCCCTCACTGTGTTCTCTCCCTCTATTCCTGTTATCCTCACTGTCTTCTCTATCTCTATTCCTGTTATCCTCACTGTGATCTCTCTCTCTATTCCTGTTACCCTCACTGTGTTCTCTCTCTATTCCTGTTACTCTCACTGTATTCTCTCTCTCTATTCCTGTTACCCTCACTGTGTTCTCTCTCTATTCCTGTTACCCTCACTGTGTTCTCTCTCTCTGTTCCTGTTACCCTCACTGTGTTCTCTCTCTATTCCTGTTACCCTCACTGTGCTCTCTCTCTCTTTTCCTGTTACCCTCACTTTGTTCTCTCTCTATTCCTGTTACCCTCACTGTTTTCTTTCTCTCTATTCCTGTTACCCTCACATTGTTCTCTCTCTCTCTATTCCTGTTACCCTCACTATGTTCTCTCTCTATTCCTGTTACCCTCACTGTGTTCTCTCTCTCTATTCCTGTTACCCTCACTGTGTTCTTTCTCTCTATTCCTGTTACCCTCACTGTGTTCTCTCTTTCTATTCCTGTTACACACACTGTGTTCTCTCTCTATTTCTATTACCCTTACTGTGTTCTCTCTCTCTATTCCCGTTACCCTCACAGTGTTCTCTCTCTCAATTCCTGTTACCCTCACTGTTTTCTCTCTCTCTATTCCTGTTACCCTCACTCTGTTCTCTCTCTATTCATGTTACCATCACTGTGTTCTCTCTCTCTATTCCTGTTACCCTACTCTGTTCTCTCTCTCTATTCCCGTTACCTTCAGTGTGTTTTCTCCCTCGATTCCTGTTACCCTCACTGTGTTCTCTCTCTATTCCTGTTACCTCACTGTGTTCTCTCTCTATTCCTGTTACCCTCACTGTGTTCTCTCTCTCTATTCCTGTTACCCTCACTGTGTTCTCTCTCTCTATTCCCGTTACCCTCACTGTGTTATCTCTCTCTATTCCCGTTACCCTCACTGTGTTCTCTCTCTCTTTTCCCGTTACCTTCATTGGGTTTTCTCCCTCTGTTCCTGTTACCCTCACTGTGTTCTCTCTCTATTCCTGTTACCCTCTCTGTGTTCTCTCTCTATTCCTGTTACCCTCACTGTGTTCTCTCTCTCTATTCCTGTTACCCTCACTGTGTTCTCTCCCTCTATTCCTGTTACCCTCACTGTGTTCTCTCTCTCTATTCCCGTTACCCTCACTGTGTTCTCTATTTCTATTCCCGTTACCCTCACTGTGTTCTCTCTCTCTATTCCTGTTACCCTCACTGTGTTCTCTCTCTCTCTATTCCCGTTACCTTCGCTGTGTTCTCTCCCTCTATGCCTGTTATCCTCACTGTGTTCTCTCTCTCTATTCCTGTTATCCTCACTGTGTTCTCTCTCTCTATTCCTGTTACCCTCTCTGTGTTCTCTCTCTATTTCTATTACCCTTACTGTGTTCTCTCTCTCTATACCCGTTACCCTCACTGTGTTCTCTCTCTCAATTCCTGTTACCCTCACTGTTTTCTCTCTCTCTATTCCTGTTACCCTCGCTGTGTTCTCTCTCTATTTCTGTTACCCTCACTGTGTTCTCTCTCTCTATTCCTGTTACCCTCAATGTGTTCTCTCTCTTTATTCCTGTTACCCTCACTGTGTTCTCTCTCTCTATTCCTGTTACCCTAACTGTGTTCTCTCTCTCTATTCCTGTTACCCTCACTGTGTTCTCTCTCTATTCCTGTTCCCCTCACTGTGTTCTTTACTCTATTGCTGTTACCCTCACTGTGTTCTCTCTATCTATTCCTGTTACCCTCACTATGTTCTCTCTCTATTTCTGTTACCCTCACTGTGTTCTCTCTCTCTATTCCTGTTACCCTCACTGTTTTCTATCTCCCTATTCCTGTTACCCTCACTTTGTTCTCCCTCTATTCCTGTTACCCTCACTGTGTTAACTCTCTCTATTCCTGTTACCCTCACTGTGTTCTCTCTCTATTCCTGTTACCCTCACTGTTTTCTCTCTCTCTATTCCTGTTACCCTCACTGAGTTCTCTCTCACTATTTCCATTACCTTCACTGTGTTCTCTCCCTCTATTCCTGTTATCCTCACTGTGTTCTCTCTATCTATTCCTGTTACCCTCACTCTGTTCTCTCTCTATTCCTGTTACCCTCACTGTGTTCTCTCTCTCTATTCCTGTTACCCTCACTGTGTTCTCTCTCTATTCCTGTTACCCTCACTGTGTTCTCTCTCTCTATTCCTGTTACCCTCACTGTGTTCTCTCTCTATTCCTGTTACCCTCACTGCGTTCTCTCTCTCTATTCCTGTTACCCTCACTTTGTTCTCTCTCTATTGCTGTTACCCTCACTGTTTTCTTTCTCTCTATTCCTGTTACCCTCACAGTATTCTCTCTCTCTATTCCTGTTACCCTCACTATGTTCTCTCTCTATTCCTGTTACCCTCACTGTGTTCTCTCTCTCTATTCCCGTTACCCTCACAGTGTTCTCTCTCTATTCCTGTTACCCTCACTGTGTTCTTTCTCTCTATTCCTGTTACCCTCACTGTGTTCTCTCTCTCTATTTCTGTTACCCTCACTGTGTTCTCTCTATATTCCTATTACCCTCACTGTGTTCTCTCTCTCTATTCCCGTTACCCTCACTGTGTTCTCTCTCTCAATTCCTGTTACTCTCACTGTGTTCTCTCTCTCTATTCCTGTTACCCTCACTGTGTTCTCTCTCTATTTCTGTTACCCTCACTGTGTTCTCTCTCTCTATTCCTGTTACCCTCAATGTGTTCTCTCTCTCTATTCCTGTTACCCTCACTGTGTTCTCTCTCTCTATTCCTGTTACCCTAACTGTGTTCACTCTCTCTATTCCTGTTACCCTCACTGTCTTCTCTCTCTCTATTCCTATTACCCTACTGTGTTCTCTCTCTATTCCTGTTACCCTCACTCTGTTCTCTCTCTATTCATGTTACCATCACTGTGTTCTCTCTCTCTATTCCTGTTACCCTGCTCTGTTCTCTCTCTCTATTCCCGTTACCTTCAGTGTGTTTTCTCCCTCGATTCCTGTTACCCTCACTGTGTTCTCTCTCTATTCCTGTTACCTCACTGTGTTCTCTCTCTATTCCTGTTACCCTCACTGTGTTCTCTCTCTCTATTCCTGTTACCCTCACTGTGTTCTCTCTCTCTATTCCCGTTACCCTCACTGTGTTATCTCTCTCTATTCCCGTTACCCTCACTGTGTTCTCTCTCTCTATTCCCGTTACCTTCATTGGGTTTTCTCCCTCTATTCCTGTTACCCTCACTGTGTTCTCTCTCTATTCCTGTTACCCTCTCTGTGTTCTCTCTCTATTCCTGTTACCCTCACTGTGTTCTCTCTCTCTATTCCTGTTACCCTCACTGTGTTCTCTCCCTCTATTCCTGTTACCCTCACTGTGTTCTCTCTCTCTATTCCCGTTACCCTCACTGTGTTCTCTATTTCTATTCCCGTTACCCTCACTGTGTTCTCTCTCTCTATTCCTGTTACCCTCACTGTGTTCTCTCTCTCTCTATTCCCGTTACCTTCACTGTGTTCTCTCCCTCTATGCCTGTTATCCTCACTGTGTTCTCTCTCTCTATTCCTGTTATCCTCACTGTGTTCTCTCTCTCTATTCCTGTTACCCTCTCTGTGTTCTCTCTCTATTCCTGTTACCCTCACTGTTTTCTCTCTCTCGATTCCTGTTACCCTCACTGTGTTCTCTCTCTATTCCTGTTACCCTCACTGTGTTCTCTCTCTCTATTCCTGTTACCCTCACTGTGTTCTCTCTCTATTCCTGTTACCCTCACTGTGTTCTCTCTCTATTCCTGTTACCCTCACTTTGTTCTCTCTCTATTCCTGTTACCCTCACTGTTTTCTTTCTCTCTATTCCTGTTACCCTCACAGTGTTCTCTCTCTCTATTCCTGTTACCCTCACTATGTTCTCTCTCTATTCCTGTTACCCTCACTGTGTTCTCCCTCTCTATTCCTGTTACCCTCACTGTGTTCTCTCTCTATTCCTGTTACCCTCACTGTGTTCTTTCTCTCTATTCCTGTTACCCTCACTGTGTTCTCTCTCTCTATTCCTGTTAAACTCACTGTGTTCTCTCTCTATTTCTATTACCCTTACTGTGTTCTCTCTCTCTATACCCGTTACCCTCACTGTGTTCTCTCTCTCAATTCCTGTTACCCTCACTGTTTTCTCTCTCTCTATTCCTGTTACCCTCGCTGTGTTCTCTCTCTATTTCTGTTACCCTCACTGTGTTCTCTCTCACTATTCCTGTTACCCTCAATGTGTTCTCTCTCTTTATTCCTGTTACCCTCACTGTCTTCTCTCTCTCTATTCCTATTACCCTACTGTGTTCTCTCTCTATTCCTGTTACCCTCACTCTGTTCTCTCTCTATTCATGTTACCATCACTGTGTTCTCTCTCTCTATTCCTGTTACCCTGCTCTGTTCTCTCTCTCTATTCCCGTTACCTTCAGTGTGTTTTCTCCCTCGATTCCTGTTACCCTCACTGTGTTCTCTCTCTATTCCTGTTACCTCACTGTGTTCTCTCTCTATTCCTGTTACCCTCACTGTGTTCTCTCTCTCTATTCCTGTTACCCTCACTGTGTTCTCTCTCTCTATTCCCGTTACCCTCACTGTGTTATCTCTCTCTATTCCCGTTACCCTCACTGTGTTCTCTCTCTCTATTCCCGTTACCTTCATTGGGTTTTCTCCCTCTATTCCTGTTACCCTCACTGTGTTCTCTCTCTATTCCTGTTACCCTCTCTGTGTTCTCTCTCTATTCCTGTTACCCTCACTGTGTTCTCTCTCTCTATTCCTGTTACCCTCACTGTGTTCTCTCCCTCTATTCCTGTTACCCTCACTGTGTTCTCTCTCTCTATTCCCGTTACCCTCACTGTGTTCTCTATTTCTATTCCCGTTACCCTCACTGTGTTCTCTCTCTCTATTCCTGTTACCCTCACTGTGTTCTCTCTCTCTCTATTCCCGTTACCTTCACTGTGTTCTCTCCCTCTATGCCTGTTATCCTCACTGTGTTCTCTCTCTCTATTCCTGTTATCCTCACTGTGTTCTCTCTCTCTATTCCTGTTACCCTCTCTGTGTTCTCTCTCTATTCCTGTTACCCTCACTGTTTTCTCTCTCTCGATTCCTGTTACCCTCACTGTGTTCTCTCTCTATTCCTGTTACCCTCACTGTGTTCTCTCTCTCTATTCCTGTTACCCTCACTGTGTTCTCTCTCTATTCCTGTTACCCTCACTGTGTTCTCTCTCTATTCCTGTTACCCTCACTTTGTTCTCTCTCTATTCCTGTTACCCTCACTGTTTTCTTTCTCTCTATTCCTGTTACCCTCACAGTGTTCTCTCTCTCTATTCCTGTTACCCTCACTATGTTCTCTCTCTATTCCTGTTACCCTCACTGTGTTCTCCCTCTCTATTCCTGTTACCCTCACTGTGTTCTCTCTCTATTCCTGTTACCCTCACTGTGTTCTTTCTCTCTATTCCTGTTACCCTCACTGTGTTCTCTCTCTCTATTCCTGTTAAACTCACTGTGTTCTCTCTCTATTTCTATTACCCTTACTGTGTTCTCTCTCTCTATACCCGTTACCCTCACTGTGTTCTCTCTCTCAATTCCTGTTACCCTCACTGTTTTCTCTCTCTCTATTCCTGTTACCCTCGCTGTGTTCTCTCTCTATTTCTGTTACCCTCACTGTGTTCTCTCTCACTATTCCTGTTACCCTCAATGTGTTCTCTCTCTTTATTCCTGTTACCCTCACTGTGTTCTCTCTCTCTATTCCTGTTACCCTAACTGTGTTCTCTCTCTCTATTCCTGTTACCCTCACTGTGTTCTCTCTCTATTCCTGTTCCCTTCACTGTGTTCTTTACTCTATTGCTGTTACCCTCACTGTGTTCTCTCTCTCTATTCCTGTTACCCTCACTATGTTCTCTCTCTATTTCTGTTACCCTCACTGTGTTCTCTCTCTCTATTCCTGTTACCCTCACTGTTTTCTATCTCCCTATTCCTGTTACCCTCACTTTGTTCTCCCTCTATTCCTGTTACCCTCACTGTGTTCACTCTCTCTATTCCTGTTACCCTCACTGTGTTCTCTCTCTATTCCTGTTACCCTCACTGTTTTCTCTCTCTCTATTCCTGTTACCCTCACTGAGTTCTCTCTCACTATTTCCATTACCTTCACTGTGTTCTCTCCCTCTATTCCTGTTATCCTCACTGTGTTCTCTCTCTCTATTCCTGTTACCCTCACTCTGTTCTCTCTCTATTCCTGTTACCCTCACTGTGTTCTCTCTCTCTATTCCTGTTACCCTCACTGTGTTCTCTCTCTATTCCTGTTACCCTCACTGTGTTCTCTCTCTCTATTCCTGTTACCCTCACTGTGTTCTCTCTCTATTCCTGTTACCCTCACTGCGTTCTCTCTCTCTATTCCTGTTACCCTCACTTTGTTCTCTCTCTATTGCTGTTACCCTCACTGTTTTCTTTCTCTCTATTCCTGTTACCCTCACTATGTTCTCTCTCTATTCCTGTTACCCTCACTGTGTTCTCTCTCTCTATTCCTGTTACCCTCACAGTGTTCTCTCTCTATTCCTGTTACCCTCACTGTGTTCTTTCTCTCTATTCCTGTTACCCTCACTTTGTTCTCTCTCTATTCCTGTTACCCTCACTGTGTTCTCTCTATATTCCTATTACCCTCACTGTGTTCTCTCTCTCTATTCCCGTTACTCTCACTGTGTTCTCTCTCTCAATTCCTGTTACTCTCACTGTGTTCTCTCTCTCTATTCCTGTTACCCTCACTGTGTTCTCTCTCTCTATTCCTGTTACCCTCACTGTGTTCTCTCTATATTCCTATTACCCTCACTGTGTTCTCTCTCTCTATTCCCGTTACTCTCACTGTGTTCTCTCTCTCAATTCCTGTTACTCTCACTGTGTTCTCTCTCTCTATTCCTGTTACCCTCACTGTGTTCTCTCTCTATTTCTGTTACCCTCACTGTGTTCTCTCTCTCTATTCCTGTTACCCTCAATGTGTTCTCTCTCTCTATTCCTGTTACCCTCACTGTGTTCTCTCTCTCTATTCCTGTTACCCTAACTGTGTTCACTCTCTCTATTCCTGTTACCCTAACGCTGTTCTCTCTCTATTCCTGTTACCCTCACTGTGTTCTCTCTCTCTATTCCTGTTACCCTCACTGTGTTCTATCTCTCTATTCCTGTTACCCTCACTGTGTTCTCCCTCTATTCCTGTTACCCTCACTGTGTTCTCTCTCTCTATTCCTGTTACCCTCACTGTGTTCACTCTCTATTCCTGTTACCCTCACTGTGTTCTCTCCCTCTATTCCTGTTACCTTCACTGTGTTTTCTCTCTCTATTCCCATTACCTTCACTGTGTTCTCTCCCTCTATTCCTGTTATCCTGACTGTGTTCTCTCTCTCTATTCCTGTTACCCTCACTGTGTTCTCTCTCTATACCTGTTACCCTCACTGTTTTCTCTCCCTCTATTCCTGTTACCCTCACTGTGTTCTCTCTCTCGATTCATGTTACCCTCACTGTGTTTTCTCTCTATTTCTGTTACCCTCACTGTGTTCTCTCTCTCTATTCCTGTTACCCTCAATGTGTTCTCTCTCTCTATTGCTGTTTCCCTCACTGTGTTCTCTCCCTCTATTCCTGTTATCCTCACTGTCTTCTCTATCTCTATTCCTGTTATCCTCACTGTGATCTCTCTCTCTATTCCTGTTACCCTCACTGTGTTCTCTCTCTATTCCTGTTACTCTCACTGTATTCTCTCTCTCTATTCCTGTTACCCTCACTGTGTTCTCTCTCTATTCCTGTTACCCTCACTGTGTTCTCTCTCTCTATTCCTGTTACCCTCACTGTGTTCTCTCTCTATTCCTGTTACCCTCACTGTGCTCTCTCTCTCTTTTCCTGTTACCCTCACTTTGTTCTCTCTCTATTCCTGTTACCCTCACTGTTTTCTTTCTCTCTATTCCTGTTACCCTCACATTGTTCTCTCTCTCTCTATTCCTGTTACCCTCACTATGTTCTCTCTCTATTCCTGTTACCCTCACTGTGTTCTCTCTCTCTATTCCTGTTACCCTCACTGTGTTCTTTCTCCCTATTCCTGTTACCCTCACTGTGTTCTCTCTCTCTATTCCTGTTACCCTCACTGTGTTCTCTCTCTCTATTCCTGTTACCCTCACTGAGTTCTCTCTCACTATTTCCATTACCTTCACTGTGTTCTCTCCCTCTATTCCTGTTATCCTCACTGTGTTCTCTCTCTCTATTCCTGTTACCCTCACTGTGTTCTCTCTCTATTCCTGTTAACCTCACTGTGTTCTCTCTCTCTATTCCTGTTACCCTCACTGTGTTCTCTCTCTATTCCTGTTACCCTCACTGTGTTCTCTCTCTCTCTATTCCTGTTACCCTCACTGTGTTCTCTCTCTATTCTTGTTACCCTCACTGCGTTCTCTCTCTCTATTCCTGTTACCCTCACTTTGTTCTCTCTCTATTGCTGTTACCCTCACTGTTTTCTTTCTCTCTATTCCTGTTACGCTCACAGTATTCTCTCTCTCTATTCCTGTTACCCTCACTATGTTCTCTCTCTATTCCTGTTACCCTCACTGTGTTCTCTCTCTCTATTCCTGTTACCCTCACTGTGTTCTCTCTCTATTCCTGTTACCCTCACTGTGTTCTTTCTCTCTATTCCTGTTACCCTCACTGTGTTCTCTCTCTCTATTCCTGTTACCCTCACTGTGTTCTCTCTATATTCCTATTACCCTCACTGTGTTCTCTCTCTCTATTCCCGTTACCCTCACTGTGTTGTCTCTCTCAATTCCTGTTACTCTCACTGTGTTCTCTCTCTCTATTCCTGTTACCCTCACTGTGTTCTCTCTCTATTCCTGTTACCCTCACTGTGTTCTTTCTCTCTATTCCTGTTACCCTCACTGTGTTCTCTCTCTCTATTCCTGTTACCCTCACTGTGTTCTCTCTATATTCCTATTACCCTCACTGTGTTCTCTCTCTCTATTCCCGTTACCCTCACTGTGTTGTCTCTCTCAATTCCTGTTACTCTCACTGTGTTCTCTCTCTCTATTCCTGTTACCCTCACTGTGTTCTCTCTCTATTCCTGTTACCCTCACTGTGTTCTTTCTCTCTATTCCTGTTACCCTCACTGTGTTCTCTCTCTCTATTCCTGTTACCCTAACTGTGTTCTCTCTCTCTATTCCTGTTACCCTCACTGTGTTCTCTCTCTATTCCTGTTCCCCTCACTGTGTTCTTTACTCTATTGCTGTTACCCTCACTGTGTTCTCTCTCTCTATTCCTGTTACCCTCACTATGTTCTCTCTCTATTTCTGTTACCCTCACTGTGTTCTCTCTCTCTATTCCTGTTACCCTCACTGTTTTCTATCTCCCTATTCCTGTTACCCTCACTTTGTTCTCCCTCTATTCCTGTTACCCTCACTGTGTTCACTCTCTCTATTCCTGTTACCCTCACTGTGTTCTCTCTCTATTCCTGTTACCCTCACTGTTTTCTCTCTCTCTATTCCTGTTACCCTCACTGAGTTCTCTCTCACTATTTCCATTACCTTCACTGTGTTCTCTCCCTCTATTCCTGTTATCCTCACTGTGTTCTCTCTCTCTATTCCTGTTACCCTCACTCTGTTCTCTCTCTATTCCTGTTACCCTCACTGTGTTCTCTCTCTCTATTCCTGTTACCCTCACTGTGTTCTCTCTCTATTCCTGTTACCCTCACTGTGTTCTCTCTCTCTATTCCTGTTACCCTCACTGTGTTCTCTCTCTATTCCTGTTACCCTCACTGCGTTCTCTCTCTCTATTCCTGTTACCCTCACTTTGTTCTCTCTCTATTGCTGTTACCCTCACTGTTTTCTTTCTCTCTATTCCTGTTACCCTCACTATGTTCTCTCTCTATTCCTGTTACCCTCACTATGTTCTCTCTCTATTCCTGTTACCCTCACTGTGTTCTCTCTCTCTATTCCTGTTACCCTCACAGTGTTCTCTCTCTATTCCTGTTACCCTCACTGTGTTCTTTCTCTCTATTCCTGTTACCCTCACTGTGTTCTCTCTCTCTATTCCTGTTACCCTCACTGTGTTCTCTCTATATTCCTATTACCCTCACTGTGTTCTCTCTCTCTATTCCCGTTACTCTCACTGTGTTCTCTCTCTCAATTCCTGTTACTCTCACTGTGTTCTCTCTCTCTATTCCTGTTACCCTCACTGTGTTCTCTCTCTATTTCTGTTACCCTCACTGTGTTCTCTCTCTCTATTCCTGTTACCCTCAATGTGTTCTCTCTCTCTATTCCTGTTACCCTCACTGTGTTCTCTCTCTCTATTCCTGTTACCCTAACTGTGTTCACTCTCTCTATTCCTGTTACCCTAACGCTGTTCTCTCTCTATTCCTGTTACCCTCACTGTGTTCTCTCTCTCTATTCCTGTTACCCTCACTGTGTTCTATCTCTCTATTCCTGTTACCCTCACTGTGTTCTCCCTCTATTCCTGTTACCCTCACTGTGTTCTCTCTCTCTATTCCTGTTACCCTCACTGTGTTCACTCTCTATTCCTGTTACCCTCACTGTGTTCTCTCCCTCTATTCCTGTTACCTTCACTGTGTTTTCTCTCTCTATTCCCATTACCTTCACTGTGTTCTCTCCCTCTATTCCTGTTATCCTGACTGTGTTCTCTCTCTCTATTCCTGTTACCCTCACTGTGTTCTCTCTCTATACCTGTTACCCTCACTGTTTTCTCTCCCTCTATTCCTGTTACCCTCACTGTGTTCTCTCTCTCCATTCATGTTACCCTCACTGTGTTTTCTCTCTATTTCTGTTACCCTCACTGTGTTCTCTCTCTCTATTCCTGTTACCCTCAATGTGTTCTCTCTCTCTATTGCTGTTTCCCTCACTGTGTTCTCTCCCTCTATTCCTGTTATCCTCACTGTCTTCTCTATCTCTATTCCTGTTATCCTCACTGTGATCTCTCTCTCTATTCCTGTTACCCTCACTGTGTTCTCTCTCTATTCCTGTTACTCTCACTGTGTTCTCTCTCTCTATTCCTGTTACCCTCACTGTGTTCTTTCTCTCTATTCCTGTTACCCTCACTGTGTTCTCTCTTTCTATTCCTGTTACACACACTGTGTTCTCTCTCTATTTCTATTACCCTTACTGTGTTCTCTCTCTCTATTCCCGTTACCCTCACAGTGTTCTCTCTCTCAATTCCTGTTACCCTCACTGTTTTCTCTCTCTCTATTCCTGTTACCCTCACTCTGTTCTCTCTCTATTTCTGTTACCCTCACTGTGTTCTCTCTCTCTATTCCTGTTACCCTCAATGTGTTCTCTCTCTCTCTATTCCTGTTACCCTCACTGTGTTCTCTCTCTCTATTCCTGTTACCCTCACTGTGTTCTCTCTCTATTTCTGTTACCCTCACTGTGTTCTCTCTCTCTATTCCTGTTACCCTCACTGTGTTCTCTCTCTCTATTCCTGTTACCCTCACTGAGTTCTCTCTCACTATTTCCATTACCTTCACTGTGTTCTCTCCCTCTATTCCTGTTATCCTCACTGTGTTCTCTCTCTCTATTCCTGTTACCCTCACTGTGTTCTCTCTCTATTCCTGTTAACCTCACTGTGTTCTCTCTCTCTATTCCTGTTACCCTCACTGTGTTCTCTCTCTATTCCTGTTACCCTCACTGTGTTCTCTCTCTCTCTATTCCTGTTACCCTCACTGTGTTCTCTCTCTATTCCTGTTACCCTCACTGCGTTCTCTCTCTCTATTCCTGTTACCCTCACTTTGTTCTCTCTCTATTGCTGTTACCCTCACTGTTTTCTTTCTCTCTATTCCTGTTACGCTCACAGTATTCTCTCTCTCTATTCCTGTTACCCTCACTATGTTCTCTCTCTATTCCTGTTACCCTCACTCTGTTCTCTCTCTCTATTCCTGTTACCCTCACTGTGTTCTCTCTCTATTCCTGTTACCCTCACTGTGTTCTTTCTCTCTATTCCTGTTACCCTCACTGTGTTCTCTCTCTCTATTCCTGTTACCCTCACTGTGTTCTCTCTATATTCCTATTACCCTCACTGTGTTCTCTCTCTCTATTCCCGTTACCCTCACTGTGTTGTCTCTCTCAATTCCTGTTACTCTCACTGTGTTCTCTCTCTCTATTCCTGTTACCCTCACTGTGTTCTCTCTCTATTTCTGTTACCCTCACTGTGTTCTCTCTCTCTATTCCTGTTACCCTCAATGTGTTCTCTCTCTCTATTCCTGTTACCCTCACTGTGTTCTCTCTCTCTATTCCTGTTACCCTAACTGTGTTCACTCTCTCTATTCCTGTTACCCTCACTGTGTTCTATCTCTCTATTCCTGGTACCCTCACTGTGTTCTCCCTCTATTCCTGTTACCCTCACTGTGTTCTCTCTCTCTATTCCTGTCACCCTCACTGTGTTCACTCTCTATTCCTGTTACCCTCACTGTGTTCTCTCTCTCTATTCCTGTTACCCTCACTGTGTTCTCTCCCTCTATTCCTGTTACCTTCACTGTGTTCTCTCTCTCTATTCCCATTACCTTCACTGTGTTCTCTCCCTCTATTCCTGTTATCCTGACTGTGTTCTCTCTCTCTATTCCTGTTACCCTCACTGTGTTCTCTCTCTATACCTGTAACCTTCACTGTGTTCTCTCTCTCTATTCCTTTTTTCTCCTCAATGTGTTCTCTCTCTCTATTCCTGTTACCCTCACTGTGTTCTCTCTCTCTATTCCTGTTACCCTGACTGTGTTCTCTCTGTATTCCTGTTACCCTCACTGTGTTCTTTCTCTCTATTCCTGTTACCCTCACTGTGTTCTCTCTCTCTATTCCTGTTACCCTCACTGTGTTCTCTCTCTATTCCTATTACCCTCACTGTTCTCTCTCTCTATTCCAGTTACCTTCACTGTGTTCTCTCTCTCTATTCCTGTTACCCTCAGTGTGTTCTCTCTCTCTATTCCTGTTACCCTCACTGTCTTCTCTCTCTCTATTCCTATTACCCTACTGTGTTCTCTCTCTATTCCTGTTACCCTCACTCTGTTCTCTCTCTATTCATGTTACCATCACTGTGTTCTCTCTCTCTATTCCTGTTACCCTACTCTGTTCTCTCTCTCTATTCCCGTTACCTTCAGTGTGTTTTCTCCCTCGATTCCTGTTACCCTCACTGTGTTCTCTCTCTATTCCTGTTACCTCACTGTGTTCTCTCTCTATTCCTGTTACCCTCACTGTGTTCTCTCTCTCTATTCCTGTTACCCTCACTGTGTTCTCTCTCTCTATTCCCGTTACCCTCACTGTGTTATCTCTCTCTATTCCCGTTACCCTCACTGTGTTCTCTCTCTCTATTCCCGTTACCTTCATTGGGTTTTCTCCCTCTATTCCTGTTACCCTCACTGTGTTCTCTCTCTAGTCCTGTTACCCTCTCTGTGTTCTCTCTCTATTCCTGTTACCCTCACTGTGTTCTCTCTCTCTATTCCTGTTACCCTCACTGTGTTCTCTCCCTCTATTCCTGTTACCCTCACTGTGTTCTCTCTCTCTATTCCCGTTACCCTCACTGTGTTCTCTATTTCTATTCCCGTTACCCTCACTGTGTTCTCTCTCTCTATTCCTGTTAGCCTCACTGTGTTCTCTCTCTCTCTATTCCCGTTACTTCACTGTGTTCTCTCCCTCTATTCCTGTTACCCTCCCTGTGTTCTCTCCCTCTATTCCTGTTACCCTCACTGTGTTCTCTCTCTCTCTATTCCCGTTACCTTCACTGTGTTCTCTCCCTCTATTCCTGTTACCCTCCCTGTGTTCTCTCCCTCTATTCCTGTTACCCTCACTGTGTTCTCTCTCTCTCTATTCCCGTTACCTTCACTGTGTTCTCTCCCTCTATGCCTGTTATCCTCACTGTGTTCTCTCTCTCTATTCCTGTTATCCTCACTGTGTTCTCTCTCTCTATTCCTGTTACCCTCTCTGTGTTCTCTCTCTATTCCTGTTACCCTCACTGTTTTCTCTCTCTCGATTCCTGTTACCCTCACTGTGTTCTCTCTCTCTTCCTGTTACCCTCACTGTGTTCTCTCTCTCTATTCCTGTTACCCTCACTGTGTTCTCTCTCTATTCCTGTTACCCTCACTGTGTTCTCTCTCTATTCCTGTTACCCTCACTTTGTTCTTTCTCTATTCCTGTTACCCTCACTGTTTTCTTTCTCTCTATTCCTGTTACCCTCACTGTTTTCTCTCTCCCTATTCCTGTCACCCTCACTGTGTTCACTCTCTATTCCTGTTACCCTCACTGTGTTCTCTCTCTCTATTCCTGTTACCCTCACTGTGTTCTCTCCCTCTATTCCTGTTACCTTCACTGTGTTCTCTCTCTCTATTCCCATTACCTTCACTGTGTTCTCTCCCTCTATTCCTGTTATCCTGACTGTGTTCTCTCTCTCTATTCCTGTTACCCTCACTGTGTTCTCTCTCTATACCTGTTACCCTCACTGTGTTCTCTCTCTCTATTCCTGTTACCCTCAATGTGTTCTCTCTCTCTATTCCTGTTACCCTCACTGTGTTCTCTCCCTCTATTCCTGTTACCTTCACTGTGTTCTCTCTCTCTATTCCCATTACCTTCACTGTGTTCTCTCCCTCTATTCCTGTTATCCTGACTGTGTTCTCTCTCTCTATTCCTGTTACCCTCACTGTGTTCTCTCTCTATACCTGTTACCCTCACTGTGTTCTCTCTCTCTATTCCTGTTACCCTCAATGTGTTCTCTCTCTCTATTCCTGTTACCCTCACTGTGTTCTCTCTCTCTATTCCTGTTACCCTGACTGTGTTCTCTCTGTATTCCTGTTACCCTCACTGTGTTCTTTCTCTCTATTCCTGTTACCCTCACTGTGTTCTCTCTCTCTTTTCCTGTTACCCTCACTGTGTTCTCTCTCTATTCCTATTACCCTCACTGTTCTCTCTCTCTATTCCAGTTACCTTCACTGTGTTCTCTCTCTCTATTTCTGTTACCCTCAGTGTGTTCTCTCTCTCTATTCCTGTTACCCTCACTGTCTTCTCTCTCTCTATTCCTATTACCCTACTGTGTTCTCTCTCTATTCCTGTTACCCTCACTCTGTTCTCTCTCTATTCATGTTACCATCACTGTGTTCTCTCTCTCTATTCCTGTTACCCTACTCTGTTCTCTCTCTCTATTCCCGTTACCTTCAGTGTGTTTTCTCCCTCGATTCCTGTTACCCTCACTGTGTTCTCTCTCTATTCCTGTTACCTCACTGTGTTCTCTCTCTATTCCTGTTACCCTCACTGTGTTCTCTCTCTCTATTCCTGTTACCCTCACTGTGTTCTCTCTCTCTATTCCCGTTACCCTCACTGTGTTATCTCTCTCTATTCCCGTTACCCTCACTGTGTTCTCTCTCTCTATTCCCGTTACCTTCATTGGGTTTTCTCCCTCTATTCCTGTTACCCTCACTGTGTTCTCTCTCTATTCCTGTTACCCTCTCTGTGTTCTCTCTCTATTCCTGTTACCCTCACTGTGTTCTCTCTCTCTATTCCTGTTACCCTCACTGTGTTCTCTCCCTCTATTCCTGTTACCCTCACTGTGTTCTCTCTCTCTATTCCCGTTACCCTCACTGTGTTCTCTATTTCTATTCCCGTTACCCTCACTGTGTTCTCTCTCTCTATTCCTGTTAGCCTCACTGTGTTCTCTCTCTCTCTATTCCCGTTACTTCACTGTGTTCTCTCCCTCTATTCCTGTTACCCTCCCTGTGTTCTCTCCCTCTATTCCTGTTACCCTCACTGTGTTCTCTCTCTCTCTATTCCCGTTACCTTCACTGTGTTCTCTCCCTCTATGCCTGTTATCCTCACTGTGTTCTCTCTCTCTATTCCTGTTATCCTCACTGTGTTCTCTCTCTCTATTCCTGTTACCCTCTCTGTGTTCTCTCTCTATTCCTGTTACCCTCACTGTTTTCTCTCTCTCGATTCCTGTTACCCTCACTGTGTTCTCTCTCTCTTCCTGTTACCCTCACTGTGTTCTCTCTCTCTATTCCTGTTACCCTCACTGTGTTCTCTCTCTATTCCTGTTACCCTCACTGTGTTCTCTCTCTATTCCTGTTACCCTCACTTTGTTCTTTCTCTATTCCTGTTACCCTCACTGTTTTCTTTCTCTCTATTCCTGTTACCCTCACTGTGTTCTCTCTCTCTATTCCTGTTTCCCTCACTGTGTTCTCTCTCCCTATTCCTGTCACCCTCACTGTGTTCACTCTCTATTCCTGTTACCCTCACTGTGTTCTCTCTCTCTATTCCTGTTACCCTCACTGTGTTCTCTCCCTCTATTCCTGTTACCTTCACTGTGTTCTCTCTCTCTATTCCCATTACCTTCACTGTGTTCTCTCCCTCTATTCCTGTTACCCTCACTGTGTTCTCTCTCTATTCCTGTTACCCTCACTGTGTTCTCTCTCTATTCCTGTTACCCTCACTTTGTTCTTTCTCTATTCCTGTTACCCTCACTGTTTTCTTTCTCTCTATTCCTGTTACCCTCACAGTGTTCTCTCTCTCTATTCCTGTTTCCCTCACTGTGTTCTCTCTCCCTATTCCTGTCACCCTCACTGTGTTCACTCTCTATTCCTGTTACCCTCACTGTGTTCTCTCTCTCTATTCCTGTTACCCTCACTGTGTTCTCTCCCTCTATTCCTGTTACCTTCACTGTGTTCTCTCTCTCTATTCCCATTACCTTCACTGTGTTCTCTCCCTCTATTCCTGTTATCCTGACTGTGTTCTCTCTCTCTATTCCTGTTACCCTCACTGTGTTCTCTCTCTATACCTGTTACCCTCACTGTGTTCTCTCTCTCTATTCCTGTTACCCTCAATGTGTTCTCTCTCTCTATTCCTGTTACCCTCACTGTGTTCTCTCTCTCTATTCCTGTTACCCTGACTGTGTTCTCTCTGTATTCCTGTTACCCTCACTGTGTTCTTTCTCTCTATTCCTGTTACCCTCACTGTGTTCTCTCTCTCTATTCCTGTTACCCTCACTGTGTTCTCTCTCTATTCCTATTACCCTCACTGTTCTCTCTCTCTATTCCAGTTACCTTCACTGTGTTCTCTCTCTCTATTCCTGTTACCCTCAGTGTGTTCTCTCTCTCTATTCCTGTTACCCTCACTGTCTTCTCTCTCTCTATTCCTATTACCCTACTGTGTTCTCTCTCTATTCCTGTTACCCTCACTCTGTTCTCTCTCTATTCATGTTACCATCACTGTGTTCTCTCTCTCTATTCCTGTTACCCTACTCTGTTCTCTCTCTCTATTCCCGTTACCGTCAGTGTGTTTTCTCCCTCGATTCCTGTTACCCTCACTGTGTTCTCTCTCTATTCCTGTTACCTCACTGTGTTCTCTCTCTATTCCTGTTACCCTCACTGTGTTCTCTCTCTCTATTCCTGTTACCCTCACTGTGTTCTCTCTCTCTATTCCCGTTACCCTCACTGTGTTATCTCTCTCTATTCCCGTTACCCTCACTGTGTTCTCTCTCTCTATTCCCGTTACCTTCATTGGGTTTTCTCCCTCTATTCCTGTTACCCTCACTGTGTTCTCTCTCTATTCCTGTTACCCTCTCTGTGTTCTCTCTCTATTCCTGTTACCCTCACTGTGTTCTCTCTCTCTATTCCTGTTACCCTCACTGTGTTCTCTCCCTCTATTCCTGTTACCCTCACTGTGTTCTCTCTCTCTATTCCCGTTACCCTCACTGTGTTCTCTATTTCTATTCCCGTTACCCTCACTGTGTTCTCTCTCTCTATTCCTGTTAGCCTCACTGTGTTCTCTCTCTCTCTATTCCCGTTACCTTCACTCTGTTCTCTCCCTCTATTCCTGTTACCCTCACTGTGTTCTCTCCCTCTATTCCTGTTACCCTCACTGTGTTCTCTCTCTCTCTATTCCCGTTACCTTCACTGTGTTCTCTCCCTCTATGCCTGTTATCCTCACTGTGTTCTCTCTCTCTATTCCTGTTACCCTCACTCTGTTCTCTCTCTATTCATGTTACCATCACTGTGTTCTCTCTCTCTCTATTCCTATTACCCTCACTGTTCTCTCTCTCTATTCCAGTTACCTTCACTGTGTTCTCTCTCTCTATTCCTGTTACCCTCAGTGTGTTCTCTCTCTCTATTCCTGTTACACTCACTGTCTTCTCTCTCTCTATTCCTATTACCCTACTGTGTTCTCTCTCTATTCCTGTTACCCTCACTCTGTTCTCTCTCTATTCATGTTACCATCACTGTGTTCTCTCTCTCTATTCCTGTTACCCTACTCTGTTCTCTCTCTCTATTCCCGTTACCTTCAGTGTGTTTTCTCCCTCGATTCCTGTTACCCTCACTGTGTTCTCTCTCTATTCCTGTTACCTCACTGTGTTCTCTCTCTATTCCTGTTACCCTCACTGTGTTCTCTCTCTCTATTCCTGTTACCCTCACTGTGTTCTCTCTCTCTATTCCCGTTACCCTCACTGTGTTATCTCTCTGTTCCTGTTACCCTCACTGTGTTCTCTCTCTCTATTCCTGTTACTCTCACTGTGTTCTCTCCCTCTATATTCCTGTTACCCTCACTGTGTTCTCTCTCTATTCTTGTTACCCTCACTGCGTTCTCTCTCTCTATTCCTGTTACCCTCACTTTGTTCTCTCTCTATTGCTGTTACCCTCACTGTTTTCTTTCTCTCTATTCCTGTTACGCTCACAGTATTCTCTCTCTCTATTCCTGTTACCCTCACTATGTTCTCTCTCTATTCCTGTTACCCTCACTGTGTTCTCTCTCTCTATTCCTGTTACCCTCACTGTGTTCTCTCTCTATTCCTGTTACCCTCACTGTGTTCTTTCTCTCTATTCCTGTTACCCTCACTGTGTTCTCTCTCTCTATTCCTGTTACCCTCACTGTGTTCTCTCTATATTCCTATTACCCTCACTGTGTTCTCTCTCTCTATTCCCGTTACCCTCACTGTGTTGTCTCTCTCAATTCCTGTTACTCTCACTGTGTTCTCTCTCTCTATTCCTGTTACCCTCACTGTGTTCTCTCTCTATTCCTGTTACCCTCACTGTGTTCTTTCTCTCTATTCCTGTTACCCTCACTGTGTTCTCTCTCTATTCCTGTTACCCTCACTTTGTTCTTTCTCTATTCCTGTTACCCTCACTGTTTTCTTTCTCTCTATTCCTGTTACCCTCACTGTTTTCTCTCTCCCTATTCCTGTCACCCTCACTGTGTTCACTCTCTATTCCTGTTACCCTCACTGTGTTCTCTCTCTCTATTCCTGTTACCCTCACTGTGTTCTCTCCCTCTATTCCTGTTACCTTCACTGTGTTCTCTCTCTCTATTCCCATTACCTTCACTGTGTTCTCTCCCTCTATTCCTGTTATCCTGACTGTGTTCTCTCTCTCTATTCCTGTTACCCTCACTGTGTTCTCTCTCTATACCTGTTACCCTCACTGTGTTCTCTCTCTCTATTCCTGTTACCCTCAATGTGTTCTCTCTCTCTATTCCTGTTACCCTCACTGTGTTCTCTCCCTCTATTCCTGTTACCTTCACTGTGTTCTCTCTCTCTATTCCCATTACCTTCACTGTGTTCTCTCCCTCTATTCCTGTTATCCTGACTGTGTTCTCTCTCTCTATTCCTGTTACCCTCACTGTGTTCTCTCTCTATACCTGTTACCCTCACTGTGTTCTCTCTCTCTATTCCTGTTACCCTCAATGTGTTCTCTCTCTCTATTCCTGTTACCCTCACTGTGTTCTCTCTCTCTATTCCTGTTACCCTGACTGTGTTCTCTCTGTATTCCTGTTACCCTCACTGTGTTCTTTCTCTCTATTCCTGTTACCCTCACTGTGTTCTCTCTCTCTATTCCTGTTACCCTCACTGTGTTCTCTCTCTATTCCTATTACCCTCACTGTTCTCTCTCTCTATTCCAGTTACCTTCACTGTGTTCTCTCTCTCTATTCCTGTTACCCTCAGTGTGTTCTCTCTCTCTATTCCTGTTACCCTCACTGTCTTCTCTCTCTCTATTCCTATTACCCTACTGTGTTCTCTCTCTATTCCTGTTACCCTCACTCTGTTCTCTCTCTATTCATGTTACCATCACTGTGTTCTCTCTCTCTATTCCTGTTACCCTACTCTGTTCTCTCTCTCTATTCCCGTTACCTTCAGTGTGTTTTCTCCCTCGATTCCTGTTACCCTCACTGTGTTCTCTCTCTATTCCTGTTACCTCACTGTGTTCTCTCTCTATTCCTGTTACCCTCACTGTGTTCTCTCTCTCTATTCCTGTTACCCTCACTGTGTTCTCTCTCTCTATTCCCGTTACCCTCACTGTGTTATCTCTCTCTATTCCCGTTACCCTCACTGTGTTCTCTCTCTCTATTCCCGTTACCTTCATTGGGTTTTCTCCCTCTATTCCTGTTACCCTCACTGTGTTCTCTCTCTATTCCTGTTACCCTCTCTGTGTTCTCTCTCTATTCCTGTTACCCTCACTGTGTTCTCTCTCTCTATTCCTGTTACCCTCACTGTGTTCTCTCCCTCTATTCCTGTTACCCTCACTGTGTTCTCTCTCTCTATTCCCGTTACCCTCACTGTGTTCTCTATTTCTATTCCCGTTACCCTCACTGTGTTCTCTCTCTCTATTCCTGTTAGCCTCACTGTGTTCTCTCTCTCTCTATTCCCGTTACTTCACTGTGTTCTCTCCCTCTATTCCTGTTACCCTCCCTGTGTTCTCTCCCTCTATTCCTGTTACCCTCACTGTGTTCTCTCTCTCTCTATTCCCGTTACCTTCACTGTGTTCTCTCCCTCTATGCCTGTTATCCTCACTGTGTTCTCTCTCTCTATTCCTGTTATCCTCACTGTGTTCTCTCTCTCTATTCCTGTTACCCTCTCTGTGTTCTCTCTCTATTCCTGTTACCCTCACTGTTTTCTCTCTCTCGATTCCTGTTACCCTCACTGTGTTCTCTCTCTCTTCCTGTTACCCTCACTGTGTTCTCTCTCTCTATTCCTGTTACCCTCACTGTGTTCTCTCTCTATTCCTGTTACCCTCACTGTGTTCTCTCTCTATTCCTGTTACCCTCACTTTGTTCTTTCTCTATTCCTGTTACCCTCACTGTTTTCTTTCTCTCTATTCCTGTTACCCTCACTGTGTTCTCTCTCTCTATTCCTGTTTCCCTCACTGTGTTCTCTCTCCCTATTCCTGTCACCCTCACTGTGTTCACTCTCTATTCCTGTTACCCTCACTGTGTTCTCTCTCTCTATTCCTGTTACCCTCACTGTGTTCTCTCCCTCTATTCCTGTTACCTTCACTGTGTTCTCTCTCTCTATTCCCATTACCTTCACTGTGTTCTCTCCCTCTATTCCTGTTACCCTCACTGTGTTCTCTCTCTATTCCTGTTACCCTCACTGTGTTCTCTCTCTATTCCTGTTACCCTCACTTTGTTCTTTCTCTATTCCTGTTACCCTCACTGTTTTCTTTCTCTCTATTCCTGTTACCCTCACAGTGTTCTCTCTCTCTATTCCTGTTTCACTCACTGTGTTCTCTCTCCCTATTCCTGTCACCCTCACTGTGTTCACTCTCTATTCCTGTTACCCTCACTGTGTTCTCTCTCTCTATTCCTGTTACCCTCACTGTGTTCTCTCCCTCTATTCCTGTTACCTTCACTGTGTTCTCTCTCTCTATTCCCATTACCTTCACTGTGTTCTCTCCCTCTATTCCTGTTATCCTGACTGTGTTCTCTCTCTCTATTCCTGTTACCCTCACTGTGTTCTCTCTCTATACCTGTTACCCTCACTGTGTTCTCTCTCTCTATTCCTGTTACCCTCAATGTGTTCTCTCTCTCTATTCCTGTTACCCTCACTGTGTTCTCTCTCTCTATTCCTGTTACCCTGACTGTGTTCTCTCTGTATTCCTGTTACCCTCACTGTGTTCTTTCTCTCTATTCCTGTTACCCTCACTGTGTTCTCTCTCTCTATTCCCGTTACCCTCACTGTGTTCTCTATTTCTATTCCCGTTACCCTCACTGTGTTCTCTCTCTCTATTCCTGTTAGCCTCACTGTGTTCTCTCTCTCTCTATTCCCGTTACTTCACTGTGTTCTCTCCCTCTATTCCTGTTACCCTCCCTGTGTTCTCTCCCTCTATTCCTGTTACCCTCACTGTGTTCTCTCTCTCTCTATTCCCGTTACCTTCACTGTGTTCTCTCCCTCTATGCCTGTTATCCTCACTGTGTTCTCTCTCTCTATTCCTGTTATCCTCACTGTGTTCTCTCTCTCTATTCCTGTTACCCTCTCTGTGTTCTCTCTCTATTCCTGTTACCCTCACTGTTTTCTCTCTCTCGATTCCTGTTACCCTCACTGTGTTCTCTCTCTCTTCCTGTTACCCTCACTGTGTTCTCTCTCTCTATTCCCGTTACCCTCACTGTGTTATCTCTCTCTATTCCCGTTACCCTCACTGTGTTCTCTCTCTCTATTCCCGTTACCTTCATTGGGTTTTCTCCCTCTATTCCTGTTACCCTCACTGTGTTCTCTCTCTATTCCTGTTACCCTCTCTGTGTTCTCTCTCTATTCCTGTTACCCTCACTGTGTTCTCTCTCTCTATTCCTGTTACCCTCACTGTGTTCTCTCCCTCTATTCCTGTTACCCTCACTGTGTTCTCTCTCTCTATTCCCGTTACCCTCACTGTGTTCTCTATTTCTATTCCCGTTACCCTCACTGTGTTCTCTCTCTCTATTCCTGTTAGCCTCACTGTGTTCTCTCTCTCTCTATTCCCGTTACCTTCACTCTGTTCTCTCCCTCTATTCCTGTTACCCTCACTGTGTTCTCTCCCTCTATTCCTGTTACCCTCACTGTGTTCTCTCTCTCTCTATTCCCGTTACATTCACTGTGTTCTCTCCCTCTATGCCTGTTATCCTCACTGTGTTCTCTCTCTCTATTCCTGTTACCCTCACTCTGTTCTCTCTCTATTCATGTTACCATCACTGTGTTCTCTCTCTCTCTATTCCTATTACCCTCACTGTTCTCTCTCTCTATTCCAGTTACCTTCACTGTGTTCTCTCTCTCTATTCCTGTTACCCTCAGTGTGTTCTCTCTCTCTATTCCTGTTACACTCACTGTCTTCTCTCTCTCTATTCCTATTACCCTACTGTGTTCTCTCTCTATTCCTGTTACCCTCACTCTGTTCTCTCTCTATTCATGTTACCATCACTGTGTTCTCTCTCTCTATTCCTGTTACCCTACTCTGTTCTCTCTCTCTATTCCCGTTACCTTCAGTGTGTTTTCTCCCTCGATTCCTGTTACCCTCACTGTGTTCTCTCTCTATTCCTGTTACCTCACTGTGTTCTCTCTCTATTCCTGTTACCCTCACTGTGTTCTCTCTCTCTATTCCTGTTACCCTCACTGTGTTCTCTCTCTCTATTCCCGTTACCCTCACTGTGTTATCTCTCTGTTCCTGTTACCCTCACTGTGTTCTCTCTCTCTATTCCTGTTACTCTCACTGTGTTCTCTCCCTCTATATTCCTGTTACCCTCACTGTGTTCTCTCTCTATTCTTGTTACCCTCACTGCGTTCTCTCTCTCTATTCCTGTTACCCTCACTTTGTTCTCTCTCTATTGCTGTTACCCTCACTGTTTTCTTTCTCTCTATTCCTGTTACGCTCACAGTATTCTCTCTCTCTATTCCTGTTACCCTCACTATGTTCTCTCTCTATTCCTGTTACCCTCACTGTGTTCTCTCTCTCTATTCCTGTTACCCTCACTGTGTTCTCTCTCTATTCCTGTTACCCTCACTGTGTTCTTTCTCTCTATTCCTGTTACCCTCACTGTGTTCTCTCTCTCTATTCCTGTTACCCTCATTGTGTTCTCTCTATATTCCTATTACCCTCACTGTGTTCTCTCTCTCTATTCCCGTTACCCTCACTGTGTTGTCTCTCTCAATTCCTGTTACTCTCACTGTGTTCTCTCTCTCTATTCCTGTTACCCTCACTGTGTTCTCTCTCTATTCCTGTTACCCTCACTGTGTTCTTTCTCTCTATTCCTGTTACCCTCACTGTGTTCTCTCTCTCTATTCCTGTTACCCTCACTGTGTTCTCTCTATATTCCTATTACCCTCACTGTGTTCTCTCTCTCTATTCCCGTTACCCTCACTGTGTTGTCTCTCTCAATTCCTGTTACTCTCACTGTGTTCTCTCTCTCTATTCCTGTTACCCTCACTGTGTTCTCTCTCTATTCCTGTTACCCTCACTGTGTTCTTTCTCTCTATTCCTGTTACCCTCACTGTGTTCTCTCTCTCTATTCCTGTTACCCTAACTGTGTTCTCTCTCTCTATTCCTGTTACCCTCACTGTGTTCTCTCTCTATTCCTGTTCCCCTCACTGTGTTCTTTACTCTATTGCTGTTACCCTCACTGTGTTCTCTCTCTCTATTCCTGTTACCCTCACTATGTTCTCTCACTATTTCTGTTACCCTCACTGTGTTCTCTCTCTCTATTCCTGTTACCCTCACTGTTTTCTATCTCCCTATTCCTGTTACCCTCACTTTGTTCTCCCTCTATTCCTGTTACCCTCACTGTGTTCACTCTCTCTATTCCTGTTACCCTCACTGTGTTCTCTCTCTATTCCTGTTACCCTCACTGTTTTCTCTCTCTCTATTCCTGTTACCCTCACTGAGTTCTCTCTCACTATTTCCATTACCTTCACTGTGTTCTCTCCCTCTATTCCTGTTATCCTCACTGTGTTCTCTCTCTCTATTCCTGTTACCCTCACTCTGTTCTCTCTCTATTCCTGTTACCCTCACTGTGTTCTCTCTCTCTATTCCTGTTACCCTCACTGTGTTCTCTCTCTATTCCTGTTACCCTCACTGTGTTCTCTCTCTCTATTCCTGTTACCCTCACTGTGTTCTCTCTCTATTCCTGTTACCCTCACTGCGTTCTCTCTCTCTATTCCTGTTACCCTCACTTTGTTCTCTCTCTATTGCTGTTACCCTCACTGTTTTCTTTCTCTCTATTCCTGTTACCCTCACAGTATTCTCTCTCTCTATTCCTGTTACCCTCACTATGTTCTCTCTCTATTCCTGTTACCCTCACTGTGTTCTCTCTCTCTATTCCTGTTACCCTCACAGTGTTCTCTCTCTATTCCTGTTACCCTCACTGTGTTCTTTCTCTCTATTCCTGTTACCCTCACTGTGTTCTCTCTCTCTATTCCTGTTACCCTCACTGTGTTCTCTCTATATTCCTATTACCCTCACTGTGTTCTCTCTCTCTATTCCCGTTACTCTCACTGTGTTCTCTCTCTCAATTCCTGTTACTCTCACTGTGTTCTCTCTCTCTATTCCTGTTACCCTCACTGTGTTCTCTCTCTATTTCTGTTACCCTCACTGTGTTCTCTCTCTCTATTCCTGTTACCCTCAATGTGTTCTCTCTCTCTATTCCTGTTACCCTCACTGTGTTCTCTCTCTCTATTCCTGTTACCCTAACTGTGTTCACTCTCTCTATTCCTGTTACCCTAACGCTGTTCTCTCTCTATTCCTGTTACCCTCACTGTGTTCTCTCTCTCTATTCCTGTTACCCTCACTGTGTTCTATCTCTCTATTCCTGTTACCCTCACTGTGTTCTCCCTCTATTCCTGTTACCCTCACTGTGTTCTCTCTCTCTATTCCTGTTACCCTCACTGTGTTCACTCTCTATTCCTGTTACCCTCACTGTGTTCTCTCCCTCTATTCCTGTTACCTTCACTGTGTTTTCTCTCTCTATTCCCATTACCTTCACTGTGTTCTCTCCCTCTATTCCTGTTATCCTGACTGTGTTCTCTCTCTCTATTCCTGTTACCCTCATTGTGTTCTCTCTCTATACCTGTTACCCTCACTGTTTTCTCTCCCTCTATTCCTGTTACCCTCACTGTGTTCTCTCTCTCTATTCCTGTTACCCTCAATGTGTTCTCTCTCTCTATTGCTGTTTCCCTCACTGTGTTCTCTCCCTCTATTCCTGTTATCCTCACTGTCTTCTCTATCTCTATTCCTGTTATCCTCACTGTGATCTCTCTCTCTATTCCTGTTACCCTCACTGTGTTCTCTCTCTATTCCTGTTACTCTCACTGTATTCTCTCTCTCTATTCCTGTTACCCTCACTGTGTTCTCTCTCTATTCCTGTTACCCTCACTGTGTTCTCTCTCTCTATTCCTGTTACCCTCACTGTGTTCTCTCTCTATTCCTGTTACCCTCACTGTGCTCTCTCTCTCTTTTCCTGTTACCCTCACTTTGTTCTCTCTCTATTCCTGTTACCCTCACTGTTTTCTTTCTCTCTATTCCTGTTACCCTCACATTGTTCTCTCTCTCTCTATTCCTGTTACCCTCACTATGTTCTCTCTCTATTCCTGTTACCCTCACTGTTTTCTCTCTCTCTATTCCTGTTACCCTCACTATGTTCTTTCTCTCTATTCCTGTTACCCTCACTGTGTTCTCTCTTTCTGTTCCTGTTACACTCACTGTGTTCTCTCTCTATTTCTATTACCCTTACTGTGTTCTCTCTCTCTATTCCCGTTACCCTCACAGTGTTCTCTCTCTCTCAATTCCTGTTACCCTCACTGTTTTCTCTCTCTCTATTCCTGTTACCCTCACTGTGTTCTCTCTCTATTTCTGTTACCCTCACTGTGTTCTCTCTCTCTATTCCTGTTACCCTCAATGTGTTCTCTCTCTCTATTCCTGTTACCCTCACTGTGTTCTCTCTCTCTATTCCTGTTACCCTCACTGTGTTCTCTCTCTATTTCTGTTACCCTCACTGTGTTCTCTCTCTCTATTCCTGTTACCCTCACTGTGTTCTCTCTCTCTATTCCTGTTACCCTCACTGAGTTCTCTCTCACTATTTCCATTACCTTCACTGTGTTCTCTCCCTCTATTCCTGTTATCCTCACTGTGTTCTCTCTCTCTATTTCTGTTACCCTCACTGTGTTCTCTCTCTATTCCTGTTAACCTCACTGTGTTCTCTCTCTCTATTCCTGTTACCCTCACTGTGTTCTCTCTCTATTCCTGTTACCCTCACTGTGTTCTCTCTCTCTCTATTCCTGTTACCCTCACTGTGTTCTCTCTCTATTCCTGTTACCCTCACTGCGTTCTCTCTCTCTATTCCTGTTACCCTCACTTTGTTCTCTCTCTATTGCTGTTACCCTCACTGTTTTCTTTCTCTCTATTCCTGTTACGCTCACAGTATTCTCTCTCTCTATTCCTGTTACCCTCACTATGTTCTCTCTCTATTCCTGTTACCCTCACTGTGTTCTCTCTCTCTATTCCTGATACCCTCACTGTGTTCTCTCTCTATTCCTGTTACCCTCACTGTGTTCTTTCTCTCTATTCCTGTTACCCTCACTGTGTTCTCTCTCTCTATTCCTGTTACCCTCACTGTGTTCTCTCTATATTCCTATTACCCTCACTGTGTTCTCTCTCTCTATTCCCGTTACCCTCACTGTGTTGTCTCTCTCAATTCCTGTTACTCTCACTGTGTTCTCTCTCTCTATTCCTGTTACCCTCACTGTGTTCTCTCTCTATTTCTGTTACCCTCACTGTGTTCTCTCTCTCTATTCCTGTTACCCTCAATGTGTTCTCTCTCTCTATTCCTGTTACCCTCACTGTGTTCTCTCTCTCTATTCCTGTTACCCTAACTGTGTTCACTCTCTCTATTCCTGTTACCCTCACTGTGTTCTATCTCTCTATTCCTGGTACCCTCACTGTGTTCTCCCTCTATTCCTGTTACCCTCACTGTGTTCAATCTCTCTATTCCTGTCACCCTCACTGTGTTCACTCTCTATTCCTGTTACCCTCACTGTGTTCTCTCTCTCTATTCCTGTTACCCTCACTGTGTTCTCTCCCTCTATTCCTGTTACCTTCACTGTGTTCTCTCTCTCTATTCCCATTACCTTCACTGTGTTCTCTCCCTCTATTCCTGTTATCCTGACTGTGTTCTCTCTCTCTATTCCTGTTACCCTCACTGTGTTCTCTCTCTATACCTGTTACCCTCACTGTGTTCTCTCTCTCTATTCCTGTTACCCTCAATGTGTTCTCTCTCTCTATTCCTGTTACCCTCACTGTGTTCTCTCTCTCTATTCCTGTTACCCTGACTGTGTTCTCTCTGTATTCCTGTTACCCTCACTGTGTTCTTTCTCTCTATTCCTGTTACCCTCACTGTGTTCTCTCTCTCTATTCCTGTTACCCTCACTGTGTTCTCTCCCTCTATTCCTGTTACCCTCACTGTGTTCTCTCTCTCTATTCCCGTTACCCTCACTGTGTTCTCTATTTCTATTCCCGTTACCCTCACTGTGTTCTCTCTCTCTATTCCTGTTAGCCTCACTGTGTTCTCTCTCTCTCTATTCCCGTTACTTCACTGTGTTCTCTCCCTCTATTCCTGTTACCCTCACTGTGTTCTCTCCCTCTATTCCTGTTACCCTCACTGTGTTCTCTCTCTCTCTATTCCCGTTACCTTCACTGTGTTCTCTCCCTCTATGCCTGTTATCCTCACTGTGTTCTCTCTCTCTATTCCTGTTATCCTCACTGTGTTCTCTCTCTCTATTCCTGTTACCCTCTCTGTGTTCTCTCTCTATTCCTGTTACCCTCACTGTTTTCTCTCTCTCGATTCCTGTTACCCTCACTGTGTTCTCTCTCTCTTCCTGTTACCCTCACTGTGTTCTCTCTCTCTATTCCTGTTACCCTCACTGTGTTCTCTCTCTATTCCTGTTACCCTCACTGTGTTCTCTCTCTATTCCTGTTACCCTCACTTTGTTCTTTCTCTATTCCTGTTACCCTCACTGTTTTCTTTCTCTCTATTCCTGTTACCCTCACAGTGTTCTCTCTCTCTATTCCTGTTTCCCTCACTGTGTTCTCTCTCCCTATTCCTGTCACCCTCACTGTGTTCACTCTCTATTCCTGTTACCCTCACTGTGTTCTCTCTCTCTATTCCTGTTACCCTCACTGTGTTCTCTCCCTCTATTCCTGTTACCTTCACTGTGTTCTCTCTCTCTATTCCCATTACCTTCACTGTGTTCTCTCCCTCTATTCCTGTTATCCTGACTGTGTTCTCTCTCTCTATTCCTGTTACCCTCACTGTGTTCTCTCTCTATACCTGTTACCCTCACTGTGTTCTCTCTCTCTATTCCTGTTACCCTCAATGTGTTCTCTCTCTCTATTCCTGTTACCCTCACTGTGTTCTCTCTCTCTATTCCTGTTACCCTGACTGTGTTCTCTCTGTATTCCTGTTACCCTCACTGTGTTCTTTCTCTCTATTCCTGTTACCCTCACTGTGTTCTCTCTCTCTATTCCTGTTACCCTCACTGTGTTCTCTCTCTATTCCTATTACCCTCACTGTTCTCTCTCTCTATTCCAGTTACCTTCACTGTGTTCTCTCTCTCTATTCCTGTTACCCTCAGTGTGTTCTCTCTCTCTATTCCTGTTACCCTCACTGTCTTCTCTCTCTCTATTCCTATTACCCTACTGTGTTCTCTCTCTATTCCTGTTACCCTCACTCTGTTCTCTCTCTATTCATGTTACCATCACTGTGTTCTCTCTCTCTATTCCTGTTACCCTACTCTGTTCTCTCTCTCTATTCCCGTTACCGTCAGTGTGTTTTCTCCCTCGATTCCTGTTACCCTCACTGTGTTCTCTCTCTATTCCTGTTACCTCACTGTGTTCTCTCTCTATTCCTGTTACCCTCACTGTGTTCTCTCTCTCTATTCCTGTTACCCTCACTGTGTTCTCTCTCTCTATTCCCGTTACCCTCACTGTGTTATCTCTCTCTATTCCCGTTACCCTCACTGTGTTCTCTCTCTCTATTCCCGTTACCTTCATTGGGTTTTCTCCCTCTATTCCTGTTACCCTCACTGTGTTCTCTCTCTATTCCTGTTACCCTCTCTGTGTTCTCTCTCTATTCCTGTTACCCTCACTGTGTTCTCTCTCTCTATTCCTGTTACCCTCACTGTGTTCTCTCCCTCTATTCCTGTTACCCTCACTGTGTTCTCTCTCTCTATTCCCGTTACCCTCACTGTGTTCTCTATTTCTATTCCCGTTACCCTCACTGTGTTCTCTCTCTCTATTCCTGTTAGCCTCACTGTGTTCTCTCTCTCTCTATTCCCGTTACCTTCACTCTGTTCTCTCCCTCTATTCCTGTTACCCTCACTGTGTTCTCTCCCTCTATTCCTGTTACCCTCACTGTGTTCTCTCTCTCTCTATTCCCGTTACCTTCACTGTGTTCTCTCCCTCTATGCCTGTTATCCTCACTGTGTTCTCTCTCTCTATTCCTGTTACCCTCACTCTGTTCTCTCTCTATTCATGTTACCATCACTGTGTTCTCTCTCTCTCTATTCCTATTACCCTCACTGTTCTCTCTCTCTATTCCAGTTACCTTCACAGTGTTCTCTCTCTCTATTCCTGTTACCCTCAGTGTGTTCTCTCTCTCTATTCCTGTTACCCTCACTGTCTTCTCTCTCTCTATTCCTATTACCCTACTGTGTTCTCTCTCTATTCCTGTTACCCTCACTTTGTTCTCTCTCTATTCATGTTACCATCACTGTGTTCTCTCTCTCTATTCCTGTTACCCTACTCTGTTCTCTCTCTCTATTCCCGTTACCTTCAGTGTGTTTTCTCCCTCGATTCCTGTTACCCTCACTGTGTTCTCTCTCTATTCCTGTTACCTCACTGTGTTCTCTCTCTATTCCTGTTACCCTCACTGTGTTCTCTCTCTCTATTCCTGTTACCCTCACTGTGTTCTCTCTCTCTATTCCCGTTACCCTCACTGTGTTATCTCTCTCTATTCCCGTTACCCTCACTGTGTTCTCTCTCTCTATTCCCGTTACCTTCATTGGGTTTTCTCCCTCTATTCCTGTTACCCTCACTGTGTTCTCTCTCTATTCCTGTTACCCTCTCTGTGTTCTCTCTCTATTCCTGTTACCCTCACTGTGTTCTCTCTCTCTATTCCTGTTACCCTCACTGTGTTCTCTCTCTCTATTCCTGTTACCCTCACTGTGTTCTCTCTCTCTATTCCCGTTACCCTCACTGTGTTCTCTCTCTCTATTCCTGTTAGCCTCACTGTGTTCTCTCTCTCTCTATTCCCGTTACCTTCACTGTGTTCTCTCCCTCTATTCCTGTTACCCTCACTGTGTTCTCTCCCTCTATTCCTGTTACCCTCACTGTGTTCTCTCTCTCTCTATTCCCGTTACCTTCACTGTGTTCTCTCCCTCTATGCCTGTTATCCTCACTGTGTTCTCTCTCTCTATTCCTGTTATCCTCACTGTGTTCTCTCTCTCTATTCCTGTTACCCTCGCTATGTTCTCTCTCTATTCCTGTTACCCTCACTGTTTTCTCTCTCTCGATTCCTGTTACCCTCACTGTGTTCTCTCTCTATTCCTGTTACCCTCACTGTGTTCTCTCTCTCTATTCCTGTTACCCACACTGTGTTCTCTCTCTATTCCTGTTACCCTCACTGTGTTCTCTCTCTATTCCTGTTACCCTCACTTTGTTCTTTCTCTATTCCTGTTACACTCACTGTTTTCTTTCTCTCTATTCCTGTTCCCCTCACAGTGTTCTCTCTCTCTATTCCTGTTACCCTCACTGTGTTCTCTCTCTCTATTCCTGTCACCCTCACTGTGTTCACTCTCTATTCCTGTTACCCTCACTGTGTTCTCTCTCTCTATTCCTGTTACCCTCACTGTGTTCTCTCCCTCTATTCCTGTTACCTTCACTGTGTTCTCTCTCTCTATTCCCATTACCTTCACTGTGTTCTCTCACTCTATTCCTGTTATCCTGACTGTGTTCTCTCTCTCTATTCCTGTTACCCTCACTGTGTTCTCTCTCTATACCTGTTACCCTCACTGTGTTCTCTCTCTCTATTCCTGTTACCCTCAATGTGTTCTCTCTCTCTATTCCTGTTACCCTCACTGTGTTCTCTCTCTCTATTCCTGTTACCCTGACTGTGTTCTCTCTGTATTCCTGTTACCCTCACTGTGTTCTTTCTCTCTATTCCTGTTACCCTCACTGTGTTCTCTCTCTCTATTCCTGTTACCCTCACTGTGTTCTCTCTCTATTCCTATTACCCTCACTGTTCTCTCTCTCTATTCCAGTTACCTTCACTGTGTTCTCTCTCTCTATTCCTGTTACCCTCAGTGTGTTCTCTCTCTCTATTCCTGTTACCATCACTGTCTTCTCTCTCTCTATTCCTATTACCCTACTGTGTTCTCTCTCTATTCCTGTTACCCTCACTCTGTTCTCTCTCTATTCATGTTACCATCACTGTGTTCTCTCTCTCTATTCCTGTTACCCTACTCTGTTCTCTCTCTCTATTCCCGTTACCTTCAGTGTGTTTTCTCCCTCGATTCCTGTTACCCTCACTGTGTTCTCTCTCTATTCCTGTTACCTCACTGTGTTCTCTCTCTATTCCTGTTACCCTCACTGTGTTCTCTCTCTCTATTCCTGTTACCCTCACTGTGTTCTCTCTCTCTATTCCCGTTACCCTCACTGTGTTATCTCTCTCTATTCCCGTTACCCTCACTGTGTTCTCTCTCTCTATTCCCGTTACCTTCATTGGGTTTTCTCCCTCTATTCCTGTTACCCTCACTGTGTTCTCTCTCTATTCCTGTTACCCTCTCTGTGTTCTCTCTCTATTCCTGTTACCCTCACTGTGTTCTCTCTCTCTATTCCTGTTACCCTCACTGTGTTCTCTCCCTCTATTCCTGTTACCCTCACTGTGTTCTCTCTCTCTATTCCCGTTATCCTCACTGTGTTCTCTATTTCTATTCCCGTTACCCTCACTGTGTTCTCTCTCTATTCCTGTTAACCTCACTGTGTTCTCTCTCTCTATTCCTGTTACCCTCACTGTGTTCTCTCTCTCTATTCCCGTTACCCTCACTGTGTTCTCTCCCTCTATTCCTGTTATCCTGACTGTTTTCTCTCTCTCTATTCCTGTTACCCTCACTGTGTTCTCTCTCTATACCTGTTACCCTCACTGTTTTCTCTCCCTCTATTCCTGTTACCCTCACTGTGTTCTCTCTCTCCATTCATGTTACCCTCACTGTGTTTTCTCTCTATTTCTGTTACCCTCACTGTGTTCTCTCTCTCTATTCCTGTTACCCTCACTGTGTTCTCTCTCTATTTCTGTTACCCTCACTGTGTTCTCTCTCTCTATTCCTGTTACCCTCAATGTGTTCTCTCTCTCTATTCCTGTTACCCTCACTGTGTTCTCTCTCTCTATTCCTGTTACCCTCACTGTGTTCTCTCTCTATTTCTGTTACCCTCACTGTGTTCTCTCTCTCTATTCCTGTTACCCTCACTGTGTTCTCTCTCTCTATTCCTGTTACCCTCACTGAGTTCTCTCTCACTATTTCCATTACCTTCACTGTGTTCTCTCCCTCTATTCCTGTTATCCTCACTGTGTTCTCTCTCTCTATTCCTGTTACCCTCACTGTGTTCTCTCTCTATTCCTGTTACCCTCACTGTGTTCTCTCTCTCTATTCCTGTTACCCTCACTGTGTTCTCTCTCTATTCCTGTTACCCTCACTGTGTTCTCTCTCTCTCTATTAGTGTTACCCTCACTGTGTTCTCTCTCTATTCCTGTTACCCTCACTGCGTTCTCTCTCTCTATTCCAGTTACCCTCACTTTGTTCTCTCTCTATTGCTGTTACCCTCACTGTTTTCTTTCTCTCTATTCCTGTTACGCTCACAGTATTCTCTCTCTCTATTCCTGTTACCCTCACTATGTTCTCTCTCTATTCCTGTTACCCTCACTGTGTTCTCTATCTCTATTCCTGTTACCCTCACTGTGTTCTCTCTCTATTCCTGTTACCCTCACTGTGTTCTTTCTCTCTATTCCTGTTACCCTCACTGTGTTCTCTCTCTCTATTCCTGTTACCCTCACTGTGTTCTCTCGATATTCCTATTACCCTCACTGTGTTCTCTCTCTCTATTCCCGTTACCCTCACTGTGTTGTCTCTCTCAATTCTTGTTACTCTCACTGTCTTCTCTCTCTCTATTCCTGTTACCCTCACTGTGTTCTCTCTCTATTTCTGTTACCCTCACTGTGTTCTCTCTCTCTATTCCTGTTACCCTCAATGTGTTCTCTCTCTCTATTCCTGTTACCCTCACTGTGTTCTCTCTCTCTATTCCTGTTACCCTAACTGTGTTCACTCTCTCTATTCCTGTTACCCTCACTGTGTTCTATCTCTCTATTCCTGGAACCCTCACTGTGTTCTCCCTCTATTCCTGTTACCCTCACTGTGTTCTCTCTCTCTATTCCTGTCACCCTCACTGTGTTCACTCTCTATTCCTGTTACCCTCACTGTGTTCTCTCTCTCTATTCCTGTTACCCTCACTGTGTTCTCTCCCTCTATTCCTGTTACCTTCACTGTGTTCTCTCTCTCTATTCCCATTACCTTCACTGTGTTCTCTCCCTCTATTCCTGTTATCCTGACTGTGTTCTCTCTCTCTATTCCTGTTACCCTCACTGTGTTCTCTCTCTATACCTGTTACCCTCACTGTGTTCTCTCCCTCTATTCCTGTTACCCTCACTGTGTTCTCTCTCTCCATTCATGTTACCCTCACTGTGTTTTCTCTCTATTTCTGTTACCCTCACTGTTCTCTCTCTCTCTATTCCTGTTACCCTCACTGTGTTCTCTCTCTATTTCTGTTACCCTCACTGTGTTCTCTCTCTCTATTCCTGTTACCCTCAATGTGTTCTCTCTCTCTATTCCTGTTACCCTCACTGTGTTCTCTCTCTCTATTCCTGTTACCCTCACTGTGTTCTGTCTCTATTTCTGTTACCCTCACTGTGTTCTCTCTCTCTATTCCTGTTACCCTCACTGTGTTCTCTCTCTCTATTCCTGTTACCCTCACTGAGTTCTCTCTCACTATTTCCATTACCTTCACTGTGTTCTCTCCCTCTATTCCTGTTATCCTCACTGTGTTCTCTCTCTCTATTCCTGTTACCCTCACTGTGTTCTCTCTCTATTCCTGTTACCCTCACTGTGTTCTCTCTCTCTATTCCTGTTACCCTCACTGTGTTCTCTCTCTATTCCTGTTACCCTCACTGTATTCTCTCTCTCTCTATTCCTGTTACCCTCACTGTGTTCTCTCTCTATTCCTGTTACCCTCACTGCGTTCTCTCTCTCTATTCCTGTTACCCTCACTTTGTTCTCTCTCTATTGCTGTTACCCTCACTGTTTTCTTTCTCTCTATTCCTGTTACGCTGACAGTATTCTCTCTCTCTATTCCTGTTACCCTCACTATGTTCTCTCTCTATTCCTGTTACCCTCACTGTGTTCTCTCTCTCTATTCCTGTTACCCTCACTGTGTTCTCTCTCTATTCCTGTTACCCTCACTGTGTTCTTTCTCTCTATTCCTGTTACCCTCACTGTGTTCTCGCTCTCTATTCCTGTTACCCTCACTGTGTTCTCTCGATATTCCTATTACCCTCACTGTGTTCTCTCTCTCTATTCCCGTTACCCTCACTGTGTTGTCTCTCTCAATTCCTGTTACTCTCACTGTCTTCTCTCTCTCTATTCCTGTTACCCTCACTGTGTTCTCTCTCTATTTCTGTTACCCTCACTGTGTTCTCTCTCTCTATTCCTGTTACCCTCAATGTGTTCTCTCTCTCTATTCCTGTTACCCTCACTGTGTTCTCTCTCTCTATTCCTGTTACCCTAACTGTGTTCACTCTCTCTATTCCTGTTACCCTCACTGTGTTCTATCTCTCTATTCCTGGTACCCTCACTGTGTTCTCCCTCTATTCCTGTTACCCTCACTGTGTTCTCTCTCTCTATTCCTGTTACCCTCACTGTGTTCTCTCCCTCTATTCCTGTTACCTTCACTGTGTTCTCTCTCTCTATTCCCATTACCTTCACTGTGTTCTCTCCCTCTATTCCTGTTATCCTGACTGTGTTCTCTCTCTCTATTCCTGTTACCCTCACTGTGTTCTCTCTCTATACCTGTTACCCTCACTGTGTTCTCTCCCTCTATTCCTGTTACCCTCACTGTGTTCTCTCTCTCCATTCATGTTACCCTCACTGTGTTTTCTCTCTATTTCTGTTACCCTCACTGTTCTCTCTCTCTCTATTCCTGTTACCCTCACTGTGTTCTCTCTCTATTTCTGTTACCCTCACTGTGTTCTCTCTCTCTATTCCTGTTACCCTCAATGTGTTCTCTCTCTCTATTCCTGTTACCCTCACTGTGTTCTCTCTCTCTATTCCTGTTACCCTCACTGTGTTCTGTCTCTATTTCTGTTACCCTCACTGTGTTCTCTCTCTCTATTCCTGTTACCCTCACTGTGTTCTCTCTCTCTATTCCTGTTACCCTCACTGAGTTCTCTCTCACTATTTCCATTACCTTCACTGTGTTCTCTCCCTCTATTCCTGTTATCCTCACTGTGTTCTCTCTCTCTATTCCTGTTACCCTCACTGTGTTCTCTCTCTATTCCTGTTACCCTCACTGTGTTCTCTCTCTCTATTCCTGTTACCCTCACTGTGTTCTCTCTCTATTCCTGTTACCCTCACTGTATTCTCTCTCTCTCTATTCCTGTTACCCTCACTGTGTTCTCTCTCTATTCCTGTTACCCTCACTGCGTTCTCTCTCTCTATTCCTGTTACCCTCACTTTGTTCTCTCTCTATTGCTGTTACCCTCACTGTTTTCTTTCTCTCTATTCCTGTTACGCTGACAGTATTCTCTCTCTCTATTCCTGTTACCCTCACTATGTTCTCTCTCTATTCCTGTTACCCTCACTGTGTTCTCTCTCTCTATTCCTGTTACCCTCACTGTGTTCTCTCTCTATTCCTGTTACCCTCACTGTGTTCTTTCTCTCTATTCCTGTTACCCTCACTGTGTTCTCGCTCTCTATTCCTGTTACCCTCACTGTGTTCTCTCGATATTCCTATTACCCTCACTGTGTTCTCTCTCTCTATTCCCGTTACCCTCACTGTGTTGTCTCTCTCAATTCCTGTTACTCTCACTGTCTTCTCTCTCTCTATTCCTGTTACCCTCACTGTGTTCTCTCTCTATTTCTGTTACCCTCACTGTGTTCTCTCTCTCTATTCCTGTTACCCTCAATGTGTTCTCTCTCTCTATTCCTGTTACCCTCACTGTGTTCTCTCTCTCTATTCCTGTTACCCTAACTGTGTTCACTCTCTCTATTCCTGTTACCCTCACTGTGTTCTATCTCTCTATTCCTGGTACCCTCACTGTGTTCTCCCTCTATTCCTGTTACCCTCACTGTGTTCTCTCTCTCTATTCCTGTCACCCTCACTGTGTTCACTCTCTATTCCTGTTACCCTCACTGTGTTCTCTCTCTCTATTCCTGTTACCCTCACTGTGTTCTCTCCCTCTATTCCTGTTACCTTCACTGTGTTCTCTCTCTCTATTCCCATTACCTTCACTGTGTTCTCTCCCTCTATTCCTGTTATCCTGACTGTGTTCTCTCTCTCTATTCCTGTTACCCTCACTGTGTTCTCTCTCTATACCTGTTACCCTCACTGTGTTCTATCCCTCTATTCCTGTTACCCTCACTGTGTTCTCTCTCTCCATTCATGTTACCCTCACTGTGTTTTCTCTCTATTTCTGTTACACTCACTGTGTTCTCTCTCTCTATTCCTGTTACCCTCAATGTGTTCTCTCTCTCTATTCCTGTTTCCCTCACTGTGTTCTCTCCCTCTATTCCTGTTACCCTCACTGTGTTCTCTCTCTCTCTATTCCCGTTACCTTCACTGTGTTCTCTCCCTCTAATCCTGTTATCCTCACTGTCTTCTCTATCTCTATTCCTGTTATCCTCACTGTGATCTCTCTCTCTATTCCTGTTACCCTCACTGTGTTCTCTCTCTATTCCTGTTACTCTCACTGTGTTCTCTCTCTCTATTCCTGTTACCCTCACTGTGTTCTCTCTCTATTCCTGTTACCCTCCCTGTGTTCTCTCTCTCTATTCCTGTTACCCTCACTGTGTTCTCTCTCTATTCCTGTTACCCTCACTGTGCTCTCTCTCTCTATTCCTGTTACCCTCACTTTGTTCTCTCTCTATTCCTGTTACACTCACTGTTTTCTTTCTCTCTATTCCTGTTACCCTCACAGTGTTCTCTCTCTCTCTATTCCTGTTACCCTCACTATGTTCTCTCTCTATTCCTGTTACCCTCCCTGTGTTCTCTCTCTCTATTCCTGTTACCCTCACTGTGTTCTTTCTCTCTATTCCTGTTACCCTCACTGTGTTCTCTCTTTCTATTCCTGTTACACTCACTGTGTTCTCTCTCTATTTCTATTACCCTTACTGTGTTCTCTCTCTCTATTCCCGTTACCCTCACAGTGTTCTCTCTCTCAATTCCTGTTACCCTCACTGTTTTCTCTCTCTCTATTCCTGTTACCCTCACTGTGTTCTCTCTCTATTTCAGTTACCCTCACTGTGTTCTCTCTCTCTATTCCTGTTACCCTCAATGTGTTCTCTCTCTCTATTCCTGTTACCCTCACTGTGTTCTCTCTCTCTATTCCTGTTACCCTCACTGTGTTCTCTCTCTATTTCTGTTACCCTCACTGTGTTCTCTCTCTCTATTCCTGTTACCCTCAATGTGTGCTCTCTCTCTATTCCTGTTACCCTCACTGTGTTCTCTCTCTCTATTCCGGTTACCCTAACTGTGTTCTCTCTCTCTATTCCTGTTACCCTCACTATGTTCTCTCTCTATTTCTGTTACCCTCACTGTGTTCTCTCTCTCTATTCCTGTTACACTCACTGTGTTCTATCTCCCTATTCCTGTTACCCTCACTTTGTTCTCCCTCTATTCCTGTTAACCTCACTGTGTTCACTCTCTCTATTCCTGTTACCCTCACTGTGTTCTCTCTCTATTCCTGTTACCCTCACTGTGTTCTCTCTCTCTATTCCTGTTACCCTCACTGAGTTCTCTCTCACTATTTCCATTACCTTCACTGTGTTCTCTCCCTCTATTCCTGTTATCCTCACTGTGTTCTCTCTCTCTATTCCTGTTACCCTCACTGTGTTCTCTTTCTATTCCTGTTACCCTCACTGTGTTCCCTCTCTCTATTCCTGTTACCCTCACTGTGTTCTCTCTCTATTCCTGTTACCCTCACTGTGTTCTCTCTCTCTATTCCTGTTACCCTCACTCTGTTCTCTCTCTATTCCTGTTACCCTCACTGCGTTCTCTCTCTCTATTCCTGTTACCCTCACTTTGTTCTCTCTCTATTCCTGTTACCCTCACTGTTTTCTTTCTCTCTATTCCTGTTACCCTCACTGTGTTCTCTCTCTCTATTCCTGTTACCCTCACTGTGTTCTCTCTATATTCCTATTACCCTCACTGTGTTCTCTCTCTCTATTCCCGTTACCCTCACTGTGTTCTCTCTCTCAATTCCTGTTACTCTCACTGTGTTCTCTCTCTATTCCTGTTACCCTCACTGTGTTCACTCTCTCTATTCCTGTTACCCTCACTGTGTTCTCTTTCTATTCCTGTTACCCTCACTGTGTTCTCTCTCTCTATTCCTGTTACCCTCATGAGTTCTCTCTCACTATTTCCATTACCTTCACTGTGTTCTCTCCCTCTATTCCTGTTATCCTCACTGTGTTCTCTTTCTCTATTCCTGTTACCCTCACTGTGTTCTCTCTCTATTCCTGTTACCCTCACTGTATTCTCTCTCTCTATTCCTGTTACCCTCACTGTGTTCTCTCTCTATTCCTGTTACCCTCACTGTGTTCTCTCTCTCTATTCCTGTTATCCTCACTGTGTTCTCTCTCTCTATTCCTGTTACCCTCACTCTGTTCTATCTCTATTCCTGTTACCCTCACTGTGTTCTCTCTCTATATTCCTGTTACCTTCACTGTGTTCTCTCTCTATTCCTGTTACCCTCACTGTGTTCTCTCTCTCTATTCCTGTTACCCTCACTGTGTTCTCGCTCTATTCCTGTTACCCTCACTGTGTTCTCTCTCTCTATTCCTGTTACCCTCACTGTGTTCTCTCTCTCTATTCCCGTTGCCCTCACTGTGTTCTCTCTCTCTATTCCTGTTACCCTCACTGTGTTCTCTCTCTATTCCCGTTACCCTCACTGTGTTCTCTCTCTCTATTCCTGTTACCCTCACTGTGTACTCTCTCTATACCTGTTACCCTCACTGTGTTCTCTCCCTCTATTCCTATGACCCTCACTGTGTTCTCTCTCTCTATTCCTGTTACCCTCACTGTGTTCTCTTTCTCTATTCCTGTTACCCTCACTGTGTTCTCTCTCTATTCCTGTTACCTTCACTGTGTTCTCTCTCTCTATTCCTGTTACCCTCACTTTGTTCTCTCTCTATTCCTGTTACCCTCACTGTGTTCTTTCTCTCTATTCCTGTTACCCTCACTGTGTTCTCTCTCTCTATTCCTGTTACCCTCGCTATGTTCTCTCTCTATTCCTGTTACCCTCACTAGGTTCTCCCTCTCTATTCCTGTTACCCTGACTGTGTTCTCTCTGTATTCGTGTTACCCTCACTGTGTTCTTTCTCTCTATTCCTGTTACCCTCACTGTGTTCTCTCTCTCTATTCCTGTTACCCTCACTGTGTTCTCTCTCTATTCCTATTACCCTCACTGTGTTCTCTCTCTCTATTCCAGTTACCTTCACTGTGTTCTCTCTCTCTATTCCTGTTACCCTCAGTGTGTTCTCTTTCTCTATTCCTGTTACACTCACTGTCTTCTCTCTCTCTATTCCTATTACCCTACTGCGTTCGCTCTCTATTCCTGTTACCCTCACTCTGTTCTCTCTCTATTCATGTTACCATCACTGTGTTCTCTCTCTCTATTCCTGTTACCCTACTCTGTTTTCTCTCTCTATTCCCGTTACCTTCAGTGTGTTTTCTCCCTCGATTCCTGTTACCCTCACTGTGTTCTCTCTCTATTCCTGTTACCTCACTGTGTTCTCTCTCTATTCCTGTTACCCTCACTGTGTTCTCTCTCTCTATTCCTGTTACCCTCACTGTGTTCTCTCTCTCTATTCCCATTACCCTCACTGTGTTATCTCTCTCTATTCCCGTTACCCTCACTGTGTTCTCTCTCTCTATTCCCGTTACCTTCATTGGGTTTACTCCCTCTATTCCTGTTACCCTCACTGTGTTCTCTCTCTATTCCTGTTACCCTCTCTGTGTTCTCTCTCTATTCCTGTTACCCTCACTGTGTTCTCTCTCTCTATTCCTGTGACCCTCACTGTGTTCTCTCCCTCTATTCCTGTTACCCTCACTGTGTTCTCTCTCTCTATTCCCGTTACCCTCACTGTGTTCTCTATTTCTATTCCCGTTACCCTCACTGTGTTCTCTCTCTCTATTCCTGTTAGCCTCACTGTGTTCTCTCTCTCTCTATTCCCGTTACCTTCACTGTGTTCTCTCCCTCTATTCCTGTTACCCTCACTGTGTTCTCTCCCTCTATTCCTGTTACCCTCACTGTGTTCTCTCTCTCTCTATTCCCGTTACCTTCACTGTGTTCTCTCCCTCTATGCCTGTTATCCTCACTGTGTTCTCTCTCTCTATTCCTGTTATCCTCACTGTGTTCTCTCTCTCTATTCCTGTTACCCTCTCTGTGTTCTCTCTCTATTCCTGTTACCCTCACTGTTTTCTCTCTCTCGATTCCTGTTACCCTCACTGTGTTCTCTCTCTATTCCTGTTACCCTCACTGTGTTCTCTCTCTCTATTCCTGTTACCCTCACTGTGTTCTCTCTCTATTCCTGTTACCCTCACTGTGTTCTCTCTCTCTATTCCTGTTACCCTCACTGTGTTCTCTCTCTATTCCTGTTACCCTCACTGTGTTCTTTCTCTCTATTCCTCTTACCCTCACTGTGTTCTGTCTCTCTATTCCTGTTAAACTCACTGTGTTCTCTCTCTATTTCTATTACCCTTACTGTGTTCTCTCTCTCTATACCCGTTACCCTCACTGTGTTCTCTCTCTCAATTCCTGTTACCCTCACTGTTTTCTCTCTCTCTATTCCTGTTACCCTCGCTGTGTTCTCTCTCTATTTCTGTTACCCTCACTGTGTTCTCTCTTTCTATTCCTGTTACCCTCAATGTGTTCTCTCTCTTTATTCCTGTTACCCTCACTGTGTTCTCTCTCTCTATTCCTGTTACCCTAACTGTGTTCTCTCTCTCTATTCCTGTTACCCTCACTGTGTTCTCTCTCTATTCCTGTTCCCCTCACTGTGTTCTTTACTCTATTGCTGTTACCCTCACTGTGTTCTCTCTCTCTATTCCTGTTACCCTCACTATGTTCTCTCTCTATTTCTGTTACCCTCACTGTGTTCTCTCTCTCTATTCCTGTTACCCTCACTGTGTTCTATCTCCCTATTCCTGTTACCCTCACTTTGTTCTCCCTCTATTCCTGTTACCCTCACTGTGTTCACTCTCTCTATTCCTGTTACCCTCACTGTGTTCTCTCTCTATTCCTGTTACCCTCACTGTTTTCTCTCTCTCTATTCCTGTTACCCTCACTGTGTTCTCTCTCACTATTTCCATTACCTTCACTGTGTTCTCTCCCTCTATTCCTGTTATCCTCACTGTGTTCTCTCTCTCTATTCCTGTTACCCTCACTCTGTTCTCTCTCTATTCCTGTTACCCTCACTGTGTTCTCTCTCTCTATTCCTGTTACCCTCACTGTGTTCTCTCTCTATTCCTGTTACCCTCACTGTGTTCTCTCTCTCTATTCCTGTTACCCTCACTGTGTTCTCTCTCTATTCCTGTTACCCTCACTGCGTTCTCTCTCTCTATTCCTGTTACCCTCACTTTGTTCTCTCTCTATTGCTGTTACCCTCACTGTTTTCTTTCTCTCTATTCCTGTTACCCTCACAGTATTCTCTCTCTCTATTCCTGTTACCCTCACTATGTTCTCTCTCTATTCCTGTTACCCTCACTGTATTCTCTCTCTCTATTCCTGTTACCCTCACAGTGTTCTCTCTCTATTCCTGTTACCCTCACTGTGTTCTTTCTCTCTATTCCTGTTACCCTCACTGTGTTCTCTCTCTCTATTCCTGTTACCCTCACTGTGTTCTCTCTATATTCCTATTACCCTCACTGTGTTCTCTCTCTCTATTCCCGTTACCCTCACTGTGTTCTCTCTCTCAATTCCTGTTACTCTCACTGTGTTCTCTCTCTCTATTCCTGTTACCCTCACTGTGTTCTCTCTCTATTTCTGTTACCCTCACTGTGTTCTCTCTCTCTATTCCTGTTACCCTCAATGTGTTCTCTCTCTCTATTCCTGTTACCCTCACTGTGTTCTCTCTCTCTATTCCTGTTACCCTAACTCTGTTCTCTCTCTATTCCTGTTACCCTCACTGTGTTCTCTCTCTCTATTCCTGTTACCCTCACTGTGTTCTATCTCTCTATTCCTGTTACCCTCACTGTGTTCTCCCTCTATTCCTGTTACCCTCACTGTGTTCTCTCTCTCTATTCCTGTTACCCTCACTGTGTTCACTCTCTATTCCTGTTACCCTCACTGTGTTCTCTCCCTCTATTCCTGTTACCTTCACTGTGTTTTCTCTCTCTATTCCCATTACCTTCACTGTGTTCTCTCCCTCTATTCCTGTTATCCTGACTGTGTTCTCTCTCTCTATTCCTGTTACCCTCACTGTGTTCTCTCTCTATACCTGTTACCCTCACTGTTTTCTCTCCCTCTATTCCTGTTACCCTCACTGTGTTCTCTCTCTCCATTCATGTTACCCTCACTGTGTTTTCTCTCTATTTCTGTTACCCTCACTGTGTTCTCTCTCTCTATTCCTGTTACCCTCAATGTGTTCTCTCTCTCTATTGCTGTTTCCCTCACTGTGTTCTCTCCCTCTATTCCTGTTATCCTCACTGTCTTCTCTATCTCTATTCCTGTTATCCTCACTGTGATCTCTCTCTCTATTCCTGTTACCCTCACTGTGTTCTCTCTCTATTCCTGTTACTCTCACTGTATTCTCTCTCTCTATTCCTGTTACCCTCACTGTGTTCTCTCTCTATTCCTGTTACCCTCACTGTGTTCTCTCTCTCTATTCCTGTTACCCTCACTGTGTTCTCTCTCTATTCCTGTTACCCTCACTGTGCTCTCTCTCTCTTTTCCTGTTACCCTCACTTTGTTCTCTCTCTATTCCTGTTACCCTCACTGTTTTCTTTCTCTCTATTCCTGTTACCCTCACAGTGTTCTCTCTCTCTCTATTCCTGTTACCCTCACTATGTTCTCTCTCTATTCCTGTTACCCTCACTGTGTTCTCTCTCTCTATTCCTGTTACCCTCACTGTGTTCTTTCTCTCTATTCCTGTTACCCTCACTGTGTTCTCTCTTTCTATTCCTGTTACACTCACTGTGTTCTCTCTCTATTTCTATTACCCTTACTTTGTTCTCTCTCTCTATTCCCGTTACCCTCACAGTGTTCTCTCTCTCAATTCCTGTTACCCTCACTGTTTTCTCTCTCTCTATTCCTGTTACCCTCACTGTGTTCTCTCTCTATTTCTGTTACCCTCACTGTGTTCTCTCTCTCTATTCCTGTTACCCTCAATGTGTTCTCTCTCTCTATTCCTGTTACCCTCACTGTGTTCTCTCTCTCTATTCCTGTTACCCTCACTGTGTTCTCTCTCTATTTCTGTTACCCTCACTGTGTTCTCTCTCTCTATTCCTGTTACCCTCACTGTGTTCTCTCTCTCTATTCCTGTTACCCTAACTGAGTTCTCTCTCACTATTTCCATTACCTTCACTGTGTTCTCTCCATCTATTCCTGTTATCCTCACTGTGTTCTCTCTCTCTATTCCTGTTACCCTCACTGTGTTCTCTCTCTATTCCTGTTACCCTCACTGTGTTCTCTCTCTCTATTCCTGTTACCCTCACTGTGTTCTCTCTCTATTCCTGTTACCCTCACTGTGTTCTCTCTCTCTCTATTCCTGTTACCCTCACTGTGTTCTCTCTCTATTCCTGTTACCCTCACTGCGTTCTCTCTCTCTATTCCTGTTACCCTCACTTTGTTCTCTCTCTATTGCTGTTACCCTCACTGTTTTCTTTCTCTCTATTCCTGTTACGCTCACAGTATTCTCTCTCTCTATTCCTGTTACCCTCACTATGTTCTCTCTCTATTCCTGTTACCCTCACTGTGTTCTCTCCCTCTATGCCTGTTATCCTCACTGTGTTCTCTCTCTCTATTCCTGTTACCCTCACTGCGTTCTCTCTCTCTATTCCCGTTACCCTCACTGTGTTCTCTATTTCTATTCCCGTTACCCTCACTGTGTTCTCTCTCTCTATTCCTGTTAGCCTCACTGTGTTCTCTCTCTCTCTATTCCCGTTACCTTCACTGTGTTCTCTCCCTCTATTCCTGTTACCCTCACTGTGTTCTCTCCCTCTATTCCTGTTACCCTCACTGTGTTCTCTCTCTCTCTATTCCCGTTACCTTCACTGTGTTCTCTCCCTCTATGCCTGTTATCCTCACTGTGTTCTCTCTCTCTATTCCTGTTATCCTCACTGTGTTCTCTCTCTCTATTCCTGTTACCCTCTCTGTGTTCTCTCTCTATTCCTGTTACCCTCACTGTTTTCTCTCTCTCGATTCCTGTTACCCTCACTGTGTTCTCTCTCTATTCCTGTTACCCTCACTGTGTTCTCTCTCTCTATTCCTGTTACCCTCACTGTGTTCTCTCTCTATTCCTGTTACCCTCACTGTGTTCTCTCTCTCTATTCCTGTTACCCTCACTGTGTTCTCTCTCTATTCCTGTTACCCTCACTGTGTTCTTTCTCTCTATTCCTGTTACCCTCACTGTGTTCTGTCTCTCTATTCCTGTTAAACTCACTGTGTTCTCTCTCTATTTCTATTACCCTTACTGTGTTCTCTCTCTCTATACCCGTTACCCTCACTGTGTTCTCTCTCTCAATTCCTGTTACCCTCACTGTTTTCTCTCTCTCTATTCCTGTTACCCTCGCTGTGTTCTCTCTCTATTTCTGTTACCCTCACTGTGTTCTCTCTCTCTATTCCTGTTACCCTCAATGTGTTCTCTCTCTTTATTCCTGTTACCCTCACTGTGTTCTCACTCTCTATTCCTGTTACCCTAACTGTGTTCTCTCTCTCTATTCCTGTTACCCTCACTGTGTTCTCTCTCTATTCCTGTTCCCCTCACTGTGTTCTTTACTCTATTGCTGTTACCCTCACTGTGTTCTCTCTCTCTATTCCTGTTACCCTCACTATGTTCTCTCTCTATTTCTGTTACCCTCACTTTGTTCTCCCTCTATTCCTGTTACCCTCACTGTGTTCACTCTCTCTATTCCTGTTACCCTCACTGTGTTCTCTCTCTATTCCTGTTACCCTCACTGTTTTCTCTCTCTCTATTCCTGTTACCCTCACTGTGTTCTCTCTCACTATTTCCATTACCTTCACTGTGTTCTCTCCCTCTATTCCTGTTATCCTCACTGTGTTCTCTCTCTCTATTCCTGTTACACTCACTCTGTTCTCTCTCTATTCCTGTTACCCTCACTGTGTTCTCTCTCTCTATTCCTGTTACCCTCACTGTGTTCTCTCTCTATTCCTGTTACCCTCACTGTGTTCTCTCTCTCTATTCCTGTTACCCTCACTGTGTTCTCTCTCTATTCCTGTTACCCTCACTGCGTTCTCTCTCTCTATTCCTGTTACCCTCACTTTGTTCTCTCTCTATTGCTGTTACCCTCACTGTTTTCTTTCTCTCTATTCCTGTTACCCTCACAGTATTCTCTCTCTCTATTCCTGTTACCCTCACTATGTTCTCTCTCTATTCCTGTTACCCTCACTGTGTTCTCTCTCTCTATTCCTGTTACCCTCACAGTGTTCTCTCTCTATTCCTGTTACCCTCACTGTGTTCTTTCTCTCTATTCCTGTTACCCTCACTGTGTTCTCTCTCTCTATTCCTGTTACCCTCACTGTGTTCTCTCTATATTCCTATTACCCTCACTGTGTTCTCTCTCTCTATTCCCGTTACCCTCACTGTGTTCTCTCTCTCAATTCCTGTTACTCACACTGTGTTCTCTCTCTCTATTCCTGTTACCCTCACTGTGTTCTCTCTCTATTCCTGTTACCCTCACTGTGTTCTCTCTCTCTATATCTGTTACCCTCACTGTGTTCTCTCTCTATTCCTGTTACCCTCACTGTGTTCTTTCTCTCTATTCCTGTTACCCTCACTGTGTTCTCTCTCTCTATTCCTGTTACCCTCACTGTGTTCTCTCTATATTCCTATTACCCTCACTGTGTTCTCTCTCTCTATTCCCGTTACCCTCACTGTGTTGTCTCTCTCAATTCCTGTTACTCTCACTGTGTTCTCTCTCTCTATTCCTGTTACCCTCACTGTGTTCTCTCTCTATTTCTGTTACCCTCACTGTGTTCTCTCTCTCTATTCCTGTTACCCTCAATGTGTTCTCTCTCTCTATTCCTGTTACCCTCACTGTGTTCTCTCTCTCTATTCCTGTTACCCTAACTGTGTTCACTCTATCTATTCCTGTTACCCTCACTGTGTTCTATCTCTCTATTCCTGGTACCCTCACTGTGTTCTCCCTCTATTCCTGTTACACTCACTGTGTTCTCTCTCTCTATTCCTGTCACCCTCACTGTGTTCACTCTCTATTCCTGTTACCCTCACTGTGTTCTCTCTCTCTATTCCTGTTACCCTCACTGTGTTCTCTCCCTCTATTCCTGTTACCTTCACTGTGTTCTCTCTCTCTATTCCCATTACCTTCACTGTGTTCTCTCCCTCTATTACTGTTATCCTGACTGTGTTCTCTCTCTCTATTCCTGTTACCCTCACTGTGTTCTCTCTCTATACCTGTTACCCTCACTGTGTTCTCTCCCTCTATTCCTGTTACCCTCACTGTGTTCTCTCTCTCCATTCATGTTACCCTCACTGTGTTTTCTCTCTATTTCTGTTACACTCACTGTGTTCTCTCTCTCTATTCCTGTTACCCTCAATGTGTTCTCTCTCTCTATTCCTGTTTCCCTCACTGTGTTCTCTCCCTCTATTCCTGTTACCCTCACTGTGTTCTCTCTCTCTCTATTCCCGTTACCTTCACTGTGTTCTCTCCCTCTAATCCTGTTATCCTCACTGTCTTCTCTATCTCTATTCCTGTTATCCTCACTGTGATCTCTCTCTCTATTCCTGTTACCCTCACTGTGTTCTCTCTCTATTCCTGTTACTCTCACTGTGTTCTCTCTCTCTATTCCTGTTACCCTCACTGTGTTCTCCCTCTATTCCTGTTACCCTCACTGTGTTCACTCTCTCTATTCCTGTTACCCTAACTCTGTTCTCTCTCTATTCCTGTTACCCTCACTGTGTTCTCTCTCTCTATTCCTGTTACCCTCACTGTGTTCTCCCTCTATTCCTGTCACCCTCACTGTGTTCTCTCTCTCCATTCCTGTTACCCTCACTGTGTTTTCTCTCTTTATTCCTGTTACCCTCACTGTGTTCTCTCTCTCTATTCCTGTTTCCCTCACTGTGTTCTCTCCCTCTATTCAGTTACCCTCACTGTGTTCTCTCTCTCTCTATTCCCGTTACCTTCACTGTGTTCTCTCCCTCCATTCCTGTTATCCTCACTGTGTTCTCTATCTCTATTCCTGTTACCCTCACTGTGTTCTATCTCTCTATTCCTGTTACCCTCACTGTGTTCTCCCTCTATTCCTGTTACCCTCACTGTGTTCTCTCTCTCTGTTCCTGTTACCCTCACTGTGTTCACTCTCTATTCCTGTTACCCTCACTGTGTTCTCTCTCTCTATTCCTGTTACCCTCACTGTGTTCTCTCCCTCTATTCCTGTTACCTTCACTGTGTTCTCTCTCTCTCTATTCCCATTACCTTCACTGTGTTCTCTCCCTCTATTCCTGTTATCCTGACTGTGTTCTCTCTCTCTATTCCTGTTACCCTCACTGTGTTCTCTCTCTATACCTGTTACCCTCACTGTGTTCTTTCCCTCTATTCCTGTTACCCTCACTGTGTTCTCTCTCTCCATTCATGTTACCCTCACTGTGTTTTCTCTCTATTTCTGTTACCCTCACTGTGTTCTCTCTCTCTATTCCTGTTACCCTCAATGTGTTCTCTCTCTATATTCCTGTTTCCCTCACTGTGTTCTCTCCCTCTATTCCTGTTACCCTCACTGTGTTCTCTCTCTCTCTATTCCCGTTACCTTCACTGTGTTCTCTCCCTCTATTCCTGTTATCCTCACTGTCTTCTCTATCTCTATTCCTGTTATCCTCACTGTGATCTTTCTCTCTATTCCTGTTACCCTCACTGTGTTCTCTCTCTATTCCTGTTACTCTCACTGTGTTCTCTCTCTCTATTCCTGTTACCCTCACTGTGTTCTCTCTCTATTCCTGTTACCCTCACTGTGTTCCCTCTCTCTATTCCTGTTACCCTCACTGTGTTCTCTCTCTATTCCTGTTACCCTCACTGTGTTCTCTCTCTCTATTCCTGTTACCCTCACTCTGTTCTCTCTCTATTCCTGTTACCCTCACTGCGTTCTCTCTCTCTATTCCTGTTACCCTCACTTTGTTCTCTCTCTATTCCTGTTACCCTCACTGCGTTCTATCTCTCTATTCCTGTTACCCTCACTTTGTTCTCTCTCTATTCCTGTTACCCTCACTGTTTTCTTTCTCTCTATTCCTGTTACCCTCAATGTGTTCTCTCTCTCTATTCCTGTTACCCTCACTGTGTTCTCTCTCTCTATTCCTGTTACCCTCACTGTGTTCTCTCTCTCTATTCCTGTTACCCTAACTGAGTTCTCTCTCACTATTTCCATTACCTTCACTGTGTTCTCTCCATCTATTCCTGTTATCCTCACTGTGTTCTCTCTCTCTATTCCTGTTACCCTCACTGTGTTCTCTCTCTATTCCTGTTACCCTCACTGTGTTCTCTCTCTCTATTCCTGTTACCCTCACTGTGTTCTCTCTCTATTCCTGTTACCCTCACTGTGTTCTCTCTCTCTCTATTCCTGTTACCCTCACTGTGTTCTCTCTCTATTCCTGTTACCCTCACTGCGTTCTCTCTCTCTATTCCTGTTACCCTCACTTTGTTCTCTCTCTATTGCTGTTACCCTCACTGTTTTCTTTCTCTCTATTCCTGTTACGCTCACAGTATTCTCTCTCTCTATTCCTGTTACCCTCACTATGTTCTCTCTCTATTCCTGTTACCCTCACTGTGTTCTCTCTCTCTATTCCTGTTACCCTCACTGTGTTCTCTCTCTATTCCTGTTACCCTCACTGTGTTCTTTCTCTCTATTCCTGTTACCCTCACTGTGTTCTCTCTCTCTATTCCTGTTACCCTCACTGTGTTCTCTCTATATTCCTATTACCCTCACTGTGTTCTCTCTCTCTATTCCCGTTACCCTCACTGTGTTGTCTCTCTCAATTCCTGTTACTCTCACTGTGTTCTCTCTCTCTATTCCTGTTACCCTCACTGTGTTCTCTCTCTATTTCTGTTACCCTCACTGTGTTCTCTCTCTCTATTCCTGTTACCCTCAATGTGTTCTCTCTCTCTATTCCTGTTACCCTCACTGTGTTCTCTCTCTCTATTCCTGTTACCCTAACTGTGTTCACTCTATCTATTCCTGTTACCCTCACTGTGTTCTATCTCTCTATTCCTGGTACCCTCACTGTGTTCTCCCTCTATTCCTGTTACACTCACTGTGTTCTCTCTCTCTATTCCTGTCACCCTCACTGTGTTCACTCTCTATTCCTGTTACCCTCACTGTGTTCTCTCTCTCTATTCCTGTTACCCTCACTGTGTTCTCTCCCTCTATTCCTGTTACCTTCACTGTGTTCTCTCTCTCTATTCCCATTACCTTCACTGTGTTCTCTCCCTCTATTACTGTTATCCTGACTGTGTTCTCTCTCTCTATTCCTGTTACCCTCACTGTGTTCTCTCTCTATACCTGTTACCCTCACTGTGTTCTCTCCCTCTATTCCTGTTACCCTCACTGTGTTCTCTCTCTCCATTCATGTTACCCTCACTGTGTTTTCTCTCTATTTCTGTTACACTCACTGTGTTCTCTCTCTCTATTCCTGTTACCCTCAATGTGTTCTCTCTCTCTATTCCTGTTTCCCTCACTGTGTTCTCTCCCTCTATTCCTGTTACCCTCACTGTGTTCTCTCTCTCTCTATTCCCGTTACCTTCACTGTGTTCTCTCCCTCTAATCCTGTTATCCTCACTGTCTTCTCTATCTCTATTCCTGTTATCCTCACTGTGATCTCTCTCTCTATTCCTGTTACCCTCACTGTGTTCTCTCTCTATTCCTGTTACTCTCACTGTGTTCTCTCTCTCTATTCCTGTTACCCTCACTGTGTTCTCCCTCTATTCCTGTTACCCTCACTGTGTTCACTCTCTCTATTCCTGTTACCCTAACTCTGTTCTCTCTCTATTCCTGTTACCCTCACTGTGTTCTCTCTCTCTATTCCTGTTACCCTCACTGTGTTCTCCCTCTATTCCTGTTACCCTCACTGTGTTCTCTCTCTCCATTCCTGTTACCCTCACTGTGTTTTCTCTCTTTATTCCTGTTACCCTCACTGTGTTCTCTCTCTCTATTCCTGTTTCCCTCACTGTGTTCTCTCCCTCTATTCAGTTACCCTCACTGTGTTCTCTCTCTCTCTATTACCGTTACCTTCACTGTGTTCTCTCCCTCTATTCCTGTTATCCTCACTGTGTTCTCTATCTCTATTCCTGTTACCCTCACTGTGTTCTATCTCTCTATTCCTGTTACCCTCACTGTGTTCTCCCTCTATTCCTGTTACCCTCACTGTGTTCTCTCTCTCTGTTCCTGTTACCCTCACTGTGTTCACTCTCTATTCCTGTTACCCTCACTGTGTTCTCTCTCTCTATTCCTGTTACCCTCACTGTGTTCTCTCCCTCTATTCCTGTTACCTTCACTGTGTTCTCTCTCTCTCTATTCCCATTACCTTCACTGTGTTCTCTCCCTCTATTCCTGTTATCCTGACTGTGTTCTCTCTCTCTATTCCTGTTACCCTCACTGTGTTCTCTCTCTATACCTGTTACCCTCACTGTGTTCTCTCCCTCTATTCCTGTTACCCTCACTGTGTTCTCTCTCTCCATTCATGTTACCCTCACTGTGTTTTCTCTCTATTTCTGTTACCCTCACTGTGTTCTCTCTCTCTATTCCTGTTACCCTCAATGTGTTCTCTCTCTCTATTCCTGTTTCCCTCACTGTGTTCTCTCCCTCTATTCCTGTTACCCTCACTGTGTTCTCTCTCTCTCTATTCCCGTTACCTTCACTGTGTTCTCTCCCTCTATTCCTGTTATCCTCACTGTCTTCTCTATCTCTATTCCTGTTATCCTCACTGTGATCTTTCTCTCTATTCCTGTTACCCTCACTGTGTTCTCTCTCTATTCCTGTTACTCTCACTGTGTTCTCTCTCTCTATTCCTGTTACCCTCACTGTGTTCTCTCTCTATTCCTGTTACCCTCAATGTGTTCTCTCTCTCTATTCCTGTTTCCCTCACTGTGTTCTCTCCCTCTATTCCTGTTACCCTCACTGTGTTCTCTCTCTCTCTATTCCCGTTACCTTCACTGTGTTCTCTCCCTCTAATCCTGTTATCCTCACTGTCTTCTCTATCTCTATTCCTGTTATCCTCACTGTGATCTCTCTCTCTATTCCTGTTACCCTCACTGTGTTCTCTCTCTATTCCTGTTACTCTCACTGTGTTCTCTCTCTCTATTCCTGTTACCCTCACTGTGTTCTCCCTCTATTCCTGTTACCCTCACTGTGTTCACTCTCTCTATTCCTGTTACCCTAACTCTGTTCTCTCTCTATTCCTGTTACCCTCACTGTGTTCTCTCTCTCTATTCCTGTTACCCTCACTGTGTTCTCCCTCTATTCCTGTTACCCTCACTGTGTTCTCTCTCTCCATTCCTGTTACCCTCACTGTGTTTTCTCTCTTTATTCCTGTTACCCTCACTGTGTTCTCTCTCTCTATTCCTGTTTCCCTCACTGTGTTCTCTCCCTCTATTCAGTTACCCTCACTGTGTTCTCTCTCTCTCTATTCCCGTTACCTTCACTGTGTTCTCTCCCTCTATTCCTGTTATCCTCACTGTGTTCTCTATCTCTATTCCTGTTACCCTCACTGTGTTCTCTCTCTCTATTCCTGTTACCCTCACTGTGTTCTCTCTCTATTCCTGTTACCCTCACTGTGTTCTTTCTCTCTATTCCTGTTACCCTCACTGTGTTCTCTCTCTCTATTCCTGTTACCCTCACTGTGTTCTCTCTATATTCCTATTACCCTCACTGTGTTCTCTCTCTCTATTCCCGTTACCCTCACTGTGTTGTCTCTCTCAATTCCTGTTACTCTCACTGTGTTCTCTCTCTCTATTCCTGTTACCCTCACTGTGTTCTCTCTCTATTTCTGTTACCCTCACTGTGTTCTCTCTCTCTATTCCTGTTACCCTCAATGTGTTCTCTCTCTCTATTCCTGTTACCCTCACTGTGTTCTCTCTCTCTATTCCTGTTACCCTAACTGTGTTCACTCTATCTATTCCTGTTACCCTCACTGTGTTCTATCTCTCTATTCCTGGTACCCTCACTGTGTTCTCCCTCTATTCCTGTTACACTCACTGTGTTCTCTCTCTCTATTCCTGTCACCCTCACTGTGTTCACTCTCTATTCCTGTTACCCTCACTGTTTTCTCTCTCTCTATTCCTGTTACCCTCACTGTGTTCTCTCCCTCTATTCCTGTTACCTTCACTGTGTTCTCTCTCTCTATTCCCATTACCTTCACTGTGTTCTCTCCCTCTATTACTGTTATCCTGACTGTGTTCTCTCTCTCTATTCCTGTTACCCTCACTGTGTTCTCTCTCTATACCTGTTACCCTCACTGTGTTCTCTCCCTCTATTCCTGTTACCCTCACTGTGTTCTCTCTCTCCATTCATGTTACCCTCACTGTGTTTTCTCTCTATTTCTGTTACACTCACTGTGTTCTCTCTCTCTATTCCTGTTACCCTCAATGTGTTCTCTCTCTCTATTCCTGTTTCCCTCACTGTGTTCTCTCCCTCTATTCCTGTTACCCTCACTGTGTTCTCTCTCTCTCTATTCCCGTTACCTTCACTGTGTTCTCTCCCTCTAATCCTGTTATCCTCACTGTCTTCTCTATCTCTATTCCTGTTATCCTCACTGTGATCTCTCTCTCTATTCCTGTTACCCTCACTGTGTTCTCTCTCTATTCCTGTTACTCTCACTGTGTTCTCTCTCTCTATTCCTGTTACCCTCACTGTGTTCTCCCTCTATTCCTGTTACCCTCACTGTGTTCACTCTCTCTATTCCTGTTACCCTAACTCTGTTCTCTCTCTATTCCTGTTACCCTCACTGTGTTCTCTCTCTCTATTCCTGTTACCCTCACTGTGTTCTCCCTCTATTCCTGTTACCCTCACTGTGTTCTCTCTCTCCATTCCTGTTACCCTCACTGTGTTTTCTCTCTTTATTCCTGTTACCCTCACTGTGTTCTCTCTCTCTATTCCTGTTTCCCTCACTGTGTTCTCTCCCTCTATTCAGTTACCCTCACTGTGTTCTCTCTCTCTCTATTCCCGTTACCTTCACTGTGTTCTCTCCCTCTATTCCTGTTATCCTCACTGTGTTCTCTATCTCTATTCCTGTTACCCTCACTGTGTTCTATCTCTCTATTCCTGTTACCCTCACTGTGTTCTCCCTCTATTCCTGTTACCCTCACTGTGTTCTCTCTCTCTGTTCCTGTTACCCTCACTGTGTTCACTCTCTATTCCTGTTACCCTCACTGTGTTCTCTCTCTCTATTCCTGTTACCCTCACTGTGTTCTCTCCCTCTATTCCTGTTACCTTCACTGTGTTCTCTCTCTCTCTATTCCCATTACCTTCACTGTGTTCTCTCCCTCTATTCCTGTTATCCTGACTGTGTTCTCTCTCTCTATTCCTGTTACCCTCACTGTGTTCTCTCTCTATACCTGTTACCCTCACTGTGTTCTCTCCCTCTATTCCTGTTACCCTCACTGTGTTCTCTCTCTCCATTCATGTTACCCTCACTGTGTTTTCTCTCTATTTCTGTTACCCTCACTGTGTTCTCTCTCTCTATTCCTGTTACCCTCAATGTGTTCTCTCTCTCTATTCCTGTTTCCCTCACTGTGTTCTCTCCCTCTATTCCTGTTACCCTCACTGTGTTCTCTCTCTCTCTATTCCCGTTACCTTCACTGTGTTCTCTCCCTCTATTCCTGTTATCCTCACTGTCTTCTCTATCTCTATTCCTGTTATCCTCACTGTGATCTTTCTCTCTATTCCCGTTACCCTCACTGTGTTCTCTCTCTATTCCTGTTACTCTCACTGTGTTCTCTCTCTCTATTCCTGTTACCCTCACTGTGTTCTCTCTCTATTCCTGTTACCCTCAATGTGTTCTCTCTCTCTATTCCTGTTTCCCTCACTGTGTTCTCTCCCTCTATTCCTGTTACCCTCACTGTGTTCTCTCTCTCTCTATTCCCGTTACCTTCACTGTGTTCTCTCCCTCTAATCCTGTTATCCTCACTGTCTTCTCTATCTCTATTCCTGTTATCCTCACTGTGATCTCTCTCTCTATTCCTGTTACCCTCACTGTGTTCTCTCTCTATTCCTGTTACTCTCACTGTGTTCTCTCTCTCTATTCCTGTTACCCTCACTGTGTTCTCCCTCTATTCCTGTTACCCTCACTGTGTTCACTCTCTCTATTCCTGTTACCCTAACTCTGTTCTCTCTCTATTCCTGTTACCCTCACTGTGTTCTCTCTCTCTATTCCTGTTACCCTCACTGTGTTCTCCCTCTATTCCTGTTACCCTCACTGTGTTCCCTCTCTCCATTCCTGTTACCCTCACTGTGTTTTCTCTCTTTATTCCTGTTACCCTCACTGTGTTCTCTCTCTCTATTCCTGTTTCCCTCACTGTGTTCTCTCCCTCTATTCAGTTACCCTCACTGTGTTCTCTCTCTCTCTATTCCCGTTACCTTCACTGTGTTCTCTCCCTCTATTCCTGTTATCCTCACTGTGTTCTCTATCTCTATTCCTGTTACCCTCACTGTGTTCTATCTCTCTATTCCTGTTACCCTCACTGTGTTCTCCCTCTATTCCTGTTACCCTCACTGTGTTCTCTCTCTCTGTTCCTGTTACCCTCACTGTGTTCACTCTCTATTCCTGTTACCCTCACTGTGTTCTCTCTCTCTATTCCTGTTACCCTCACTGTGTTCTCTCCCTCTATTCCTGTTACCTTCACTGTGTTCTCTCTCTCTCTATTCCCATTACCTTCACTGTGTTCTCTCCCTCTATTCCTGTTATCCTGACTGTGTTCTCTCTCTCTATTCCTGTTACCCTCACTGTGTTCTCTCTCTATACCTGTTACCCTCACTGTGTTCTCTCCCTCTATTCCTGTTACCCTCACTGTGTTCTCTCTCTCCATTCATGTTACCCTCACTGTGTTTTCTCTCTATTTCTGTTACCCTCACTGTGTTCTCTCTCTCTATTCCTGTTACCCTCAATGTGTTCTCTCTCTCTATTCCTGTTTCCCTCACTGTGTTCTCTCCCTCTATTCCTGTTACCCTCACTGTGTTCTCTCTCTCTCTATTCCCGTTACCTTCACTGTGTTCTCTCCCTCTATTCCTGTTATCCTCACTGTCTTCTCTATCTCTATTCCTGTTATCCTCACTGTGATCTTTCTCTCTATTCCTGTTACCCTCACTGTGTTCTCTCTCTATTCCTGTTACTCTCACTGTGTTCTCTCTCTCTATTCCTGTTACCCTCACTGTGTTCTCTCTCTATTCCTGTTACCCTCACTGTGTTCCCTCTCTCTATTCCTGTTACCCTCACTGTGTTCTCTCTCTATTCCTGTTACCCTCACTGTGTTCTCTCTCTCTATTCCTGTTACCCTCACTCTGTTCTCTCTCTATTCCTGTTACCCTCACTGCGTTCTCTCTCTCTATTCCTGTTACCCTCACTTTGTTCTCTCTCTATTCCTGTTACCCTCACTGTTTTCTTTCTCTCTATTCCTGTTACCCTCACTGTGTTCTCTCTCTCTATTCCTGTTACCCTCACTGTGTTCTCTCTATATTCCTATTACCCTCACTGTGTTCTCTCTCTCTATTCCCGTTACCCTCACTGTGTTCTCTCTCTCAATTCCTGTTACTCTCACTGTGTTCTCTCTCTATTCCTGTTACCCTCACTGTGTTCTCTCTCTCTATTCCTGTTACCCTCACTGTGTTCTCTCTCTATTCCTGTTACCCGCACTGTGTTCTCTCTCTCTATTCCTGTTACCCTCACTGTGTTCTCTCTCTCTATTCCTGATACCCTCACTGTGTTCTCTCTCTATTTCTGTTACCCTCACAGTGTTTTCTCTCTCTTTTCCTGTTACCCTCAATGTGTTCTCTCTCTCTATTCCTGTTACCCTCACTGTGTTCTCTCTCTCTATTCCTGTTACCATAACTGTGTTCACTCTCTCTATTCCTGTTACCCTAACTCTGTTCTCTCTCTATTCCTGTTACCCTCACTGTGTTCTCTCTCTATTCCTGTTACCCTCACTGTGTTCTCTCTCTCTATTCCTGTTACCCTCACTCTGTTCTCTCTCTATTCTTGTTACCCTCACTGCGTTCTCTCTCTCTATTCCTGTTACCCTCACTTTGTTCTCTCTCTATTCCTGTTACCCTCACTGTTTTCTTTCTCTCTATTCCTGTTACCCTCACTGTGTTCTCTCTCTCTATTCCTGTTACCCTCACTGTGTTCTCTCTATATTCCTATTACCCTCACTGTGTTCTCTCTCTCTATTCCTGTTACCCTCACTGTGTTCTCTCTCTCAATTCCTGTTACTTTCACTGTGTTCTCTCTCTATTCCTGTTACACTCACTGTGTTCACTCTCTCTATTCCTGTTACCCTCACTGTGTTCTCTCTCTATTCCTGTTACCCTCACTGTGTTCTCTCTCTCTATTCCTGTTACCCTCACTGAGTTCTCTCTCACTATTTCCGTTACCTTCACTGTGTTCTCTCCCTCTATTCCTGTTATCCTCACTGTGTTCTCTCTCTCTATTCCTGTTACCCTCACTGTGTTCTCTCTATATTCCTATTACCCTCACTGTGTTCTATCTCTCTATTCCCGTTACCCTCACTGTGTTCTCTCTCTCAATTCCTGTTACTCTCACTGTGTTCTCTCTCTATTCCTGTTACCCTCACTGTGTTCTCTCTCTCTATTCCTGTTACCCTCACTGTGTTCTCTCTCTATTCCTGTTACCCTCACTGTGATCTCTCTCTCTATTCCTGTTACCCTCACTCTGTTCTCTCTCTATTCCTGTTACCCTCACTGCGTTCTCTCTCTCTATTCCTGTTACCCTCACTGTGTTCTCTCTCTATTTCTGTTACCCTCACTGTGTTCTCTCTCTCTATTCCTGTTACCCTCAATGTGTTCTCTCTCTCTATTCCTGTTACACTCACTGTGTTCTCTCTCTCTATTCCTGTTACCCTAACTGTGTTCACTCTCTCTATTCCTGTTACCCTAACTCTGTTCTCTCTCTATTCCTGTTACACTCACTGTGTTCTCTCTCTCTATTCCTGTTACCCTCACTGTGTTCTCCCTCTATTCCTGTTACCCTCACTGTGTTCTCTCTCTCTATTCCTGTTACCCTCACTGTGTTCACTCTCTATTCCTGTTAACCTCACTGTGTTCTCTCTCTCTATTCCTGTTACCCTCACTGTGTTCTCTCCCTCTATTCCTGATACCTTCACTGTGTTCTCTCTCTCTATTCCCATTACCTTCACTGTGTTCTCTCCCTCTATTCCTGTTATCCTGACTGTGTTCTCTCTCTCAATTCCTGTTACCCTCACTGTGTTCTCTCTCTATTCCTGTTACCCGCACTGTGTTCTCTCTCTCTATTCCTGTTACCCTCACTGTGTTCTCTCTCTCTATTCCTGATACCCTCACTGTGTTCTCTCTCTATTTCTGTTACCCTCACAGTGTTTTCTCTCTCTTTTCCTGTTACACTCAATGTGTTCTCTCTCTCTATTCCTGTTACCCTCACTGTGTTCTCTCTCTCTATTCCTGTTACCATAACTGTGTTCACTCTCTCTATTCCTGTTACCCTAACTCTGTTCTCTCTCTATTCTTGTTACCCTCACTGTGTTCTCTCTCTATTCCTGTTACCCTCACTGTGTTCTCTCTCTCTATTCCTGTTACCCTCACTCTGTTCTCTCTCTATTCTTGTTACCCTCACTGCGTTCTCTCTCTCTATTCCTGTTACCCTCACTTTGTTCTCTCTCTATTCCTGTTACCCTCACTGTTTTCTTTCTCTCTATTCCTGTTACCCTCACTGTGTTCTCTCTCTCTATTCCTGTTACCCTCACTGTGTTCTCTCTATATTCCTATTACCCTCACTGTGTTCTCTCTCTCTATTCCCGTTACCCTCACTGTGTTCTCTCTCTCAATTCCTGTTACTCTCACTGTGTTCTCTCTCTATTCCTGTTACACTCACTGTGTTCACTCTCTCTATTCCTGTTACCCTCACTGTGTTCTCTCTCTATTCCTGTTACCCTCACTGTGTTCTCTCTCTCTATTCCTGTTACCCTCACTGAGTTCTCTCTCACTATTTCCGTTACATTCACTGTGTTCTCTCCCTCTATTCCTGTTATCCTCACTGTGTTCTCTCTCTCTATTCCTGTTACCCTCACTGTGTTCTCTCTATATTCCTATTACCCTCACTGTGTTCTATCTCTCTATTCCCGTTACCCTCACTGTGTTCTCTCTCTCAATTCCTGTTACTCTCACTGTGTTCTCTCTCTATTCCTGTTACCCTCACTGTGTTCTCTCTCTCTATTCCTGTTACCCTCACTGTGTTCTCTCTCTATTCCTGTTACCCTCACTGTGATCTCTCTCTCTATTCCTGTTACCCTCACTCTGTTCTCTCTCTATTCCTGTTACCCTCACTGCGTTCTCTCTCTCTATTCCTGTTACCCTCACTGTGTTCTCTCTCTATTTCTGTTACCCTCACTGTGTTCTCTCTCTCTATTCCTGTTACCCTCAATGTGTTCTCTCTCTCTATTCCTGTTACACTCACTGTGTTCTCTCTCTCTATTCCTGTTACCCTAACTGTGTTCACTCTCTCTATTCCTGTTACCCTAACTCTGTTCTCTCTCTATTCCTGTTACACTCACTGTGTTCTCTCTCTCTATTCCTGTTACCCTCACTGTGTTCTCCCTCTATTCCTGTTACCCTCACTGTGTTCTCTCTCTCTATTCCTGTTACCCTCACTGTGTTCACTCTCTATTCCTGTTAACCTCACTGTGTTCTCTCTCTCTATTCCTGTTACCCTCACTGTGTTCTCTCCCTCTATTCCTGATACCTTCACTGTGTTCTCTCTCTCTATTCCCATTACCTTCACTGTGTTCTCTCCCTCTATTCCTGTTATCCTGACTGTGTTCTCTCTCTCTATTCCTGTTACCCTCACTGTGTTCTCTCTCTATACCTGTTACCCTCACTGTGTTCTCTCCCTCTATTCCTGTTACCCTCACTGTGTTCTCTCTCTCCATTTCTGTTACCCTCACTGTGTTTTCTCTCTTTATTCCTGTTACCCTCACAGTGTTCTCTCTCTCTATTCCTGTTTCCCTCACTGTGTTCTCTCCCTCTATTCCTGTTACCCTCACTGTGTTCACTCTCTCTATTCCTGTTACCCTAACTCTGTTCTCTCTCTATTCCTGTTACCCTCACGGTGTTCTCTCTCTCTATTCCTGTTACCCTCACTGTGTTCTCCCTCTATTCCTGTTACCCTCACTGTGTTCTCTCTCTCCATTCCTGTTACCCTCACTGTGTTTTCTCTCTTTATTCCTGTTACCCTCACTGTGTTCTCTCTCTCTATTCCTGTTACCCTCACTGTGTTCTCCCTCTATTCCTGTTACCCTCACTGTGTTCTCTCTCTCTATTCCTGTTACCCTCACTGTGTTCACTCTCTATTCCTGTTAACCTCACTGTGTTCTCTCCCTCTATTCCTGATACCTTCACTGTGTTCTCTCTCTCTATTCCCATTACCTTCACTGTGTTCTCTCCCTCTATTCCTGTTATCCTGACTGTGTTCTCTCTCTCAATTCCTGTTACCCTCACTGTGTTCTCTCTCTATTCCTGTTACCCGCACTGTGTTCTCTCTCTCTATTCCTGTTACCCTCACTGTGTTCTCTCTCTCTATTCCTGATACCCTCACTGTGTTCTCTCTCTATTTCTGTTACCCTCACAGTGTTTTCTCTCTCTTTTCCTGTTACCCTCAATGTGTTCTCTCTCTCTATTCCTGTTACCCTCACTGTGTTCTCTCTCTCTATTCCTGTTACCATAACTGTGTTCACTCTCTCTATTCCTGTTACCCTAACTCTGTTCTCTCTCTATTCCTGTTACCCTCACTGTGTTCTCTCTCTATTCCTGTTACCCTCACTGTGTTCTCTCTCTCTATTCCTGTTACCCTCACTCTGTTCTCTCTCTATTCTTGTTACCCTCACTGCGTTCTCTCTCTCTATTCCTGTTACCCTCACTTTGTTCTCTCTCTATTCCTGTTACCCTCACTGTTTTCTTTCTCTCTATTCCTGTTACCCTCACTGTGTTCTCTCTCTCTATTCCTGTTACCCTCACTGTGTTCTCTCTATATTCCTATTACCCTCACTGTGTTCTCTCTCTCTATTCCCGTTACCCTCACTGTGTTCTCTCTCTCAATTCCTGTTACTCTCACTGTGTTCTCTCTCTATTCCTGTTACACTCACTGTGTTCACTCTCTCTATTCCTGTTACCCTCACTGTGTTCTCTCTCTATTCCTGTTACCCTCACTGTGTTCTCTCTCTCTATTCCTGTTACCCTCACTGAGTTCTCTCTCACTATTTCCGTTACCTTCACTGTGTTCTCTCCCTCTATTCCTGTTATCCTCACTGTGTTCTCTCTCTCTATTCCTGTTACCCTCACTGTGTTCTCTCTATATTCCTATTACCCTCACTGTGTTCTATCTCTCTATTCCCGTTACCCTCACTGTGTTCTCTCTCTCAATTCCTGTTACTCTCACTGTGTTCTCTCTCTATTCCTGTTACCCTCACTGTGTTCTCTCTCTCTATTCCTGTTACCCTCACTGTGTTCTCTCTCTATTCCTGTTACCCTCACTGTGATCTCTCTCTCTATTCCTGTTACCCTCACTCTGTTCTCTCTCTATTCCTGTTACCCTCACTGCGTTCTCTCTCTCTATTCCTGTTACCCTCACTGTGTTCTCTCTCTATTTCTGTTACCCTCACTGTGTTCTCTCTCTCTATTCCTGTTACCCTCAATGTGTTCTCTCTCTCTATTCCTGTTACACTCACTGTGTTCTCTCTCTCTATTCCTGTTACCCTAACTGTGTTCACTCTCTCTATTCCTGTTACCCTAACTCTGTTCTCTCTCTATTCCTGTTACACTCACTGTGTTCTCTCTCTCTATTCCTGTTACCCTCACTGTGTTCTCCCTCTATTCCTGTTACCCTCACTGTGTTCTCTCTCTCTATTCCTGTTACCCTCACTGTGTTCACTCTCTATTCCTGTTAACCTCACTGTGTTCTCTCTCTCTATTCCTGTTACCCTCACTGTGTTCTCTCCCTCTATTCCTGATACCTTCACTGTGTTCTCTCTCTCTATTCCCATTACCTTCACTGTGTTCTCTCCCTCTATTCCTGTTATCCTGACTGTGTTCTCTCTCTCTATTCCTGTTACCCTCACTGTGTTCTCTCTCTATACCTGTTACCCTCACTGTGTTCTCTCCCTCTATTCCTGTTACCCTCACTGTGTTCTCTCTCTCCATTTCTGTTACCCTCACTGTGTTTTCTCTCTTTATTCCTGTTACCCTCACAGTGTTCTCTCTCTCTATTCCTGTTTCCCTCACTGTGTTCTCTCCCTCTATTCCTGTTACCCTCACTGTGTTCACTCTCTCTATTCCTGTTACCCTAACTCTGTTCTCTCTCTATTCCTGTTACCCTCACTGTGTTCTCTCTCTCTATTCCTGTTACCCTCACTGTGTTCTCCCTCTATTCCTGTTACCCTCACTGTGTTCTCTCTCTCCATTCCTGTTACCCTCACTGTGTTTTCTCTCTTTATTCCTGTTACCCTCACTGTGTTCTCTCTCTCTATTCCTGTTTCCCTCACTGTGTTCTCTCCCTCTATTCAGTTACCCTCACTGTGTTCTCTCTCTCTCTATTCCCGTTACCTTCACTGTGTTCTCTCCCTCTATTCCTGTTATCCTCACTGTGTTCTCTATCTCTATTCCTGTTACCCTCACTGTGTTCTATCTCTCTATTCTTGTTACCCTCACTGTGTTCTCCCTCTATTCCTGTTACCCTCACTGTGTTCTCTCTCTCTATTCCTGTTACCCTCACTGTGTTCACTCTCTATTCCTGTTACCCTCACTGTGTTCTCTCTCTCTATTCCTGTTACCCTCACTGTGTTCTCTCCCTCTATTCCTGTTACCTTCACTGTGTTCTCTCTCTCTATTCCCATTACCTTCACTGTGTTCTCTCCCTCTATTCCTGTTATCCTGACTGTGTTCTCTCTCTCTATTCCTGTTACCCTCACTGTGTTCTCTCTCTATACCTGTTACCCTCACTGTGTTCTCTCCCTCTATTCCTGTTACCCTCACTGTGTTCTCACTCTCCATTCATGTTACCCTCACTGTGTTTTCTCTCTATTTCTGTTACCCTCACTGTGTTCTCTCTCTCTATTCCTGTTACCCACACTGTGTTCTCTCTCTATTCCTGTTACCCTCACTGTGCTCTCTCTCTCTATTCCTGTTACCCTCACTTTGTTCTCTCTCTATTCCTGTTACCCTCACTGTTTTCTTTCTCTCTATTCCTGTTACCCTCACAGTGTTCTCTCTCTCTCTATTCCTGTTACCCTCACTATGTTCTCTCTCTATTCCTGTTACCCTCACTGTGTTCTCTCTCTCCATTCCTGTTACCCTCACTGTGTTCTTTCTCTCTATTCCTGTTACCCTCACTGTGTTCTCTCTTTCTATTCCTGTTACACTCACTGTGTTCTCTCTCTATTTCTGATACCCTCACTGTGTTCTCTCTCTCTATTCCTGTTACCCTCACTGTGTTCTCTCTCTCTATTCCTGTTACCCTAACTGTGTTCTCTCTCTCAATTCCTGTTACCCTCACTGTGTTCTCTCTCTATTCCTGTTACCCTCACTGTGTTCTTTACTCTATTGCTGTTACCCTCACTGTGTTCTCTCTCTCTATTCCTGTTACCCTCACTATGTTCTCTCTCTATTTCTGTTACCCTCACTGTGTTCTCTCTCTCTATTCCTGTTACCCTCACTGTGTTCTATCTCCCTATTCCTGTTACCCTCACTTTGTTCTCCCTCTATTCCTGTTACCCTCACTGTATTCACTCTCTCTATTCCTGTTACCCTCACTGTGTTCTCTCTCTATTCCTGTTACCCTCACTGTGTTCTCTCTTTCTATTCCTGTTACCCTCACTGAGTTCTCTCTCACTATTTCCATTACCTTCACTGTGTTCTCTCCCTCTATTCCTGTTATCCTCACTGTGTTCTCTCTCTCTCTATTCCTGTTACCCTCACTGTGTTCTCTCTCTATTCCTGTTACCCTCACTGTGTTCTCTCTCTCTATTCCTGTTACCCTCACTGTGTTCTCTCTCTATTCCTGTTACCCTCACTGTGTTCTCTCTCTCTATTCCTGTTACCCTCACTCTGTTCTCTCTCTATTCCTGTTACCCTCACTGCGTTCTCTCTCTCTATTCCTGTTACCCTCACTTTGTTCTCTCTCTATTCCTGTTACCCTCACTGTTTTCTTTCTCTCTATTCCTGTTACCCTCACTGTGTTCTCTCTCTCTATTCCTGTTACCCTCACTGTGTTCTCTCTATATTCCTATTACCCTCACTGTGTTCTCTCTCTCTATTCCCGTTACCCTCACAGTGTTCTCTCTCTCAATTCCTGTTACCCTCACTGTTTTCTCTCTCTCTATTCCTGTTACCCTCACTGTGTTCTCTCTCTATTTCTGTTACCCTCACTGTGTTCTCTCTCTCTATTCCTGTTACCCTCAATGTGTTCTCTCTCTCTCTATTTCTGTTACCCTCACTGTGTTCTCTCTCTCTATTCCTGTTACCCTCAATGTGTTCTCTCTCTCTATTCCTGTTACCCTCACTGTGTTCTCTCTCTCTCTATTCCTGTTACCCTCACTGTGTTCTATCTCCCTATTCCTGTTACCCTCACTTTGTTCTCCCTCTATTCCTGTTACCCTCACTGTGTTCACTCTCTCTATTCCTGTTACCCTCACTGTGTTCTCTCTCTATTCCTGTTACCCTCACTGTGTTCTCTCTCTCTATTCCTGTTACCCTCACTGAGTTCTCTCTCACTATTTCCATTACCTTCACTGTGTTCTCTCCCTCTATTCCTGTTATCCTCACTGTGTTCTCTCTCTCTATTCCTGTTACCCTCACTGTGTTCTCTCTCTATTCCTGTTACCCTCACTGTGTTGTCTCTCTGTATTCCTGTTACCCTCACTGTGTTCTCTCTCTATTCCTGTTACCCTCACTGTGTTCTCTCTCTCTATTCCTGTTACCCTCACTCTGTTCTCTCTCTATTCCTGTTACCCTCACTGCGTTCTCTCTCTCTATTCCTGTTACCCTCACTTTGTTCTCTCTCTATTCCTGTTACCCTCACTGTTTTCTTTCTCTCTATTCCTGCTACCCTCACTGTGTTCTCTCTCTCTATTCCTGTTACCCTCACTGTGTTCTCTCTATATTCTTATTACCCTCAATGTGTTCTCTCTCTCTATTCCCGTTACCCTCACTGTGTTCTCTCTCTCAATTCCTGTTACTCTCACTGTGTTCTCTCTCTATTCCTGTTACCCTCACTGTGTTCACTCTCTCTATTCCTGTTACGCTCACTGTGTTCTCTCTCTATTCCTGTTACCCTCACTGTGTTCTCTCTCTCTATTCCTGTTACCCTCACTGAGTTCTCTCTCACTATTTCCATTACCTTCACTGTGTTCTCTCCCTCTATTCCTGTTATCCTCACTGTGTTCTCTCTCTCTGTTCCTGTTACCCTCACTGTGTTCTCTCTCTATTCCTGTTACCCTCACTGTGTTCTCCTTCTCTATTCCTGTTACCCCCACTGTGTTCTCTCTCTATTCCTGTTACCCTCACTGTGTTCTCTCTCTCTATTCCTGTTACCCTCACTCTGTTCTCTCTCTATTCCTGTTACCCTCACTGCGTTCTCTCTCTCTATTCCTGTTACCCTCACTTTGTTCTCTCTCTATTCCTGTTACCCTCACTGTTTTCTTTCTCTCTATTCCTGTTACCCTCACTGTGTTCTCTCTCTCTATTCCTGTTACCCTCACTGTGTTCTCTCTATATTCCTATTACCCTCACTGTGTTCTCTCTCTCTATTCCCGTTACCCTCACTGTGTTCTCTCTCTCAATTCCTGTTACTCTCACTGTGTTCTCTCTCTATTCCTGTTACCCTCACTGTGTTCACTCTCTCTATTCCTGTTACCCTCACTGTGTTCTCTCCCTCTATTCCTGTTATCCTCACTGTGTTCTCTCTCTCTATTCCTGTTACCCTCACTGTGTTCTCTCTCTATTCCTGTTACCCTCACTGTGTTCTCCTTCTCTATTCCTGTTACCCCCACTGTGTTCTCTCTCTATTCCTGTTACCCTCACTGTGTTCTCTCTCTCTATTCCTGTTACCCTCACTCTGTTCTCTCTCTATTCCTGTTACCCTCACTGCGTTCTCTCTCTCTATTCCTGTTACCCTCACTTTGTTCTCTCTCTATTCCTGTTACCCTCACTGTTTTCTTTATCTCTATTCCTGTTACCCTCACTGTGTTCTCTCTCTCTATTCCTGTTACCCTCACTGTGTTCTCTCTATATTCCTATTACCCTCACTGTGTTCTCTCTCTCTATTCCCGTTACCCTCACTGTGTTCTCTCTCTCAATTCCTGTTACTCTCACTGTGTTCTCTCTCTATTCCTGTTACCCTCACTGTGTTCTCTCTCTCTATTCCTGTTACCCTCACTGTGTTCTTTACTCTATTGCTGTTACCCTCACTGTGTTCTCTCTCTCTATTCCTGTTACCCTCACTATGTTCTCTCTCTATTTCTGTTACCCTCACTGTGTTCTCTCTCTCTATTCCTGTTACCCTCACTGTGTTCTATCTCCCTATTCCTGTTACCCTCACGTTGTTCTCCCTCTATTCCTGTTACCCTCACTGTGTTCACTCTCTCTATTCCTGTTACCCTCACTGTGTTCTCTCTCTATTCCTGTTACCCTCACTGTGTTCTCTCTCTCTATTCCTGTTACCCTCACTGAGTTCTCTCTCACTATTTCCATTACCTTCACTGTGTTCTCTCCCTCTATTCCTGTTATCCTCACTGTGTTCTCTCTCTCTATTCCTGGTACCCTCACTGTGTTCTCTCTCTATTCCTGTTACCCTCACTGTGTTCTCTCTCTCTATTCCTGTTACCCTCACTGTGTTCTCTCTCTATTCCTGTTACCCTCACTGTGTTCTCTCTCTCTATTCCTGTTACCCTCACTCTGTTCTCTCTCTATTCCTGTTACCCTCACTGCGTTCTCTCTCTCTATTCCTGTTACCCTCACTTTGTTCTCTCTCTATTCCTGTTACCCTCACTGTTTTCTTTCTCTCTATTCCTGTTACCCTCACTGTGTTCTCTCTCTCTATTCCTGTTACCCTCACTGTGTTCTCTCTATATTCCTATTACCCTCACTGTGTTCTCTCTCTCTATTCCCGTTACCCTCACTGTGTTCTCTCTCTCAATACCTGTTACTCTCACTGTGTTCTCTCTCTATTCCTGTTACCCTCACTGTGTTCACTCTCTCTATTCCTGTTACCCTCACTGTGTTCTCTCTCTATTCCTGTTACCCTCACTGTGTTCTCTCTCTCTATTCCTGTTACCCTCACTGAGTTCTCTCTCACTATTTCCATTACCTTCACTGTGTTCTCTCCCTCTATTCCTGTTATCCTCACTGTGTTCTCTCTCTCTATTCCTGTTACCCTCACTGTGTTCTCTCTCTATTCATGTTACCCTCACTGTGTTCTCCTTCTCTATTCCTGTTACCCCCACTATGTTCTCTCTCTATTCCTGTTACCCTCACTGTGTTCTCTCTCTCTATTCCTGTTACCCTCACTCTGTTCTCTCTCTATTCCTGTTACCCTCACTACGTTCTCTCTCTCTATTCCTGTTACCCTCACTTTGTTCTCTCTCTATTCCTGTTACCCTCACTGTTTTCTTTCTCTCTATTCCTGTTACCCTCACTGTGTTCTCTCTCTCTATTCCTGTTACCCTCACTGTGTTCTCTCTATATTCCTATTACCCTCACTGTGTTCTCTCTCTCCATTCCCGTTACCCTCACTGTGTTCTCTCTCTCAATTCCTGTTACTCTCACTGTGTTCTCTCTCTATTCCTGTTACCCTCACTGTGTTCACTCTCTCTATTCCTGTTATCCTCACTGTGTTCTCTCTCTATTCCTGTTACCCTCACTGTGTTCTCTCTCTCTATTCCTGTTACCCTCACTGAGTTCTCTCTCACTATTTCCATTACCTTCACTGTGTTCTCTCCCTCTATTCCTGTTATCCTCACTGTGTTCTCTCTCTCTATTCCTGTTACCCTCACTGTGTTCTCTCTCTATTCCTGTTACCCTCACTGTGTTCTCCTTCTCTATTCCTGTTACCCCCACTGTGTTCTCTCTCTAGTCCTGTTACCCTCACTGTGTTCTCTCTCTCTATTCCTGTTACCCTCACTCTGTTCTCTCTCTATTCCTGTTACCCTCACTGCGTTCTCTCTCTCTATTCCTGTTACCCTCACTTTGTTCTCTCTCTATTCCTGTTACCCTCACTGTTTTCTTTCTCTCTATTCCTGTTACCCTCACTGTGTTCTCTCTCTCTATTCCTGTCACCCTCACTGTGTTCTCTCTATATTCCTATTACCCTCACTGTGTTCTCTCTCTCTATTCCCGTTACCCTCACTGTGTTCTCTCTCTCAATTCCTGTTACTCTCACTGTGTTCTCTCTCTATTCCTGTTACCCTCACTGTGTTCTCTCTCTCTATTCCTGTTACCCTCACTGTGTTCTCTCTCTATTCCTGTTACCCTCATTGTGTTCTCTCTCTCTATTCCTGTTACCCTCACTCTGTTATCTCTCTATTCCTGTTACCCTCACTGCGTTCTCTCTCTCTATTCCTGTTACCCTCACTGTGTTCTCTCTCTATTTCTGTTACCCTCACTGTGTTCTCTCTCTCTATTCCTGTTACCCTCAATGTGTTCTCTCTCTCTATTCCTGTTACCCTCACTGTGTTCTCTCTCTCTATTCCTGTTACCCTAACTGTGTTCACTCTCTCTATTCCTGTTACCCTAACTCTGTTCTCTCTCTGTTCCTGTTACCCTCACTGTGTTCTCTCTCTATTCCTGTTACCCTCACTGTGTTCTCTCTCTCTATTCCTGTTACCCTCTCTCTGTTCTCTCTCTATTCCTGTTACCCTCACTGCGTTCTCTCTCTCTATTCCTGTTACCCTCACTTTGTTCTCTCTCTATTCTTGTTACCCTCACTGTTTTCTTTCTCTCTATTCCTGTTACCCTCACTGTGTTCTCTCTCTATATTCCTATTACCCTCACTGTGTTCTCTCTCACTATTCCCGTTACCCTCACTGTGTTCTCTCTCTCAATTCCTGTTACTCTCACTGTGTTCTCTCTCTATTCCTGTTACCCTCACTGTGTTCACTCTCTCTATTCCTGTTACCCTCACTGTGTTCTCTCTCTATTCCTGTTACCCTCACTGTGTTCTCTCTCTCTATTCCTGTTACCCTCACTGAGTTCTCTCTCACTATTTCCATTACCTTCACTGTGTTCTCTCCCTCTATTCCTGTTATCCTCACTGTGTTCTCTCTCTCTATTCCTGTTACCCTCACTGTGTTCTCTCTCTATTCCTGTTACCCTCACTGTGTTCTCTCTCTCTATTCCTGTTACCCTCACTGTGTTCTCTCTCTATTCCTGTTACCCTCACTGTGTTCTCTCTCTCTATTCCTGTTACCCTCACTTTGTTCTCTCTCTATTCCTGTTACCCTCACTGTTTTCTTTCTCCCTATTCCTGTTAGCCTCACTGTGTTCTCTCTCTCTATTCCTGTTACCCTCACTGTGTTCTCTCTATATTCCTATTACCCTCACTGTGTTCTCTCTCTCTATTCCCGTTACCCTCACTGTGTTCTCTCTCTCAATTCCTGTTACTCTCACTGTGTTCTCTCTCTATTCCTGTTACCCTCACTGTGTTCTCTCTCTCTATTCCTGTTACCCTCACTGTGTTCTCTCTCTATTCCTGTTACCCTCACTGTGTTCTCTCTCTCTATTCCTGTTACCCTCACTCTGTTCTCTCTCTATTCCTGTTACCCTCACTGCGTTCTCTCTCTCTATTCCTGTTACCCTCACTGTGTTCTCTCTCTATTTCTGTTACCCTCACTGTGTTCTCTCTCTCTATTCCTGTTACCCTCAATGTGTTCTCTCTCTCTATTCCTGTTACCCTCACTGTGTTCTCTCTCTCTATTCCTGTTACCCTAACTGTGTTCACTCTCTCTATTCCTGTTACCCTAACTCTGTTCTCTCTCTATTCCTGTTACCCTCACTGTGTTCTCTCTCTCTATTCCTGTTACCCTCACTGTGTTCTCCCTCTATTCCTGTTACCCTCACTGTGTTCTCTCTCTCTATTCCTGTTACCCTCACTGTGTTCACTCTCTATTCCTGTTACCCTCACTGTGTTCTCTCTCTCTATTCCTGTTACCCTCACTGTGTTCTCTCCCTCTATTCCTGTTACCTTCACTGTGTTGTCTCTCTCTATTCCCATTACCTTCACTGTGTTCTCTCCCTCTATTCCTGTTATCCTGACTGTGTTCTCTCTCTCTATTCCTGTTACCCTCACTGTGTTCTCTCTCTATACCTGTTACCCTCACTGTGTTCTCTCCCTCTTCCTGTGACCCTCACTGTGTTCTCTCTCTCCATTCCTGTTACCCTCACTGTGTTTTCTCTCTTTATTCCTGTTACCCTCACTGTGTTCTCTCTCTCTATTCCTGTTTCCCTCACTGTGTTCTCTCCCTCTATTCCTGTTACCCTCACTGTGTTCACTCTCTCTATTCCTGTTACCCTAACTCTGTTCTCTCTCTATTCCTGTTACCCTCACTGTGTTCTCTCTCTCTATTCCTGTTACCCTCACTGTGTTCTCCCTCTATTCCTGTTACCCTCACTGTGTTCTCTCTCTCCATTCCTGTTACCCTCACTGTGTTTTCTCTCTTTATTCCTGTTACCCTCACTGTGTTCTCTCTCTCTATTCCTGTTTCCCTTACTGTGTTCTCTCCCTCTATTCAGTTAAACTCACTGTGTTCTCTCTCTCTCTATTCCCGTTACCTTCACTGTGTTCTCTCCCTCTATTCCTGTTATCCTCACTGTGTTCTCTATCTCTATTCCTGTTATCCTCACTGTGATCTCTCTCTCTATTCCTGTTACCCTCACTGTGTTCTCTCTCTATTCCTGTTACCCTCACTGAGTTCTCTCTCTCTATTCCTGTTACCCTCACTGTGTTCTCTCTCTATTCCTGTTACCCTCACTGTGTTCTCTCTCTCTATTCCTGTTACACTCACTGTGTTCTCCCTCTATTCCTGTTACCGTCACTGTGCTCTCTCTCTCTATTCCTGTTACCCTCACTTTGTTCTCTCTCTATTCCTGTTACCCTCACTGTTTTCTTTCTCTCTATTCCTGTTACCCTCACAGTGTTCTCTCTCTCTCTATTCCTGTTACCCTCACTATGTTCTCTCTCTATTCCTGTTACCCTCACTGTGTTCTCTCTCTCTATTCCTGTTACCCTCACTGTGTTCTTTCTCTCTATTCCTGTTACCCTCACTGTGTTCTTTCTCTCTATTCCTGTTACACTCACTGTGTTCTCTCTCTCTGTTCCTGTTACCCTCACTGTGTTCTCTCTCTATTTCTGTTACCCTCACTGTGTTCTCTCTCTCTATTCCTGTTACCCTCAATGTGTTCTCTCTCTCTATTCCTGTTACCCTCACTGTGTTCTCTCTCTATTCCTGTTACCCCCACTGTGTTCTCTCTCTCTATTCCTGTTACCCTCACTGTGTTCTCTCTCTATTCCTGTTACCCTCACTGCGTTCTCTCTCTCTATTCATGTTACCCTCACTCTGTTCCCTCTCTATTCCTGTTACCCTCACTGTGTTCTTTCTCTCTATTCCTGTTACCCTCACTGTGTTCACTCTCTCTATTCCTGTTACCCTCACTGTGTTCTCTCTCTATTCCTATTACCCTCACTGTGTTCTCTCTCTCTATTCCCGTTACCCTCACTGTGTTCTCTCTCTCAATTCCTGTTACCCTCACTGTGTTCTCTCTCTCTATTCCTGTTACCCTAACTGTGTTCACTCTCTCCATTCCTGTTACCCTAACTGTGTTCTCTCTCTATTCCTGTTACCCTCACTGTGTTCTCCCTCTATTCCTGTTACCCTCACTGTGTTCTCTCTCTCTATTCCTGTTACCCTCACTGTGTTCACTCTCTATTCCTGTTACCCTCACTGTGTTCTCTCTCTCTATTCCTGTTACCCTCACTGTGTTCTCTCCCTCTATTCCTGTTACACTGACTGTGTTATCTCTCTCTATTCCCGTTACCCTCACTGTGTTCTCTCTCTCTATTCCCGTTACCTTCATTGTGTTTTCTCCCTCTATTCCTGTTACCCTCACTGTGTTCTCTCTCTATTCCTGTTACCCTCACTGTGTTCTCTCTCTATTCCTGTTACCCTCACTGTGTTCTCTCTCTCTATTCCTGTTACCCTCACTTAGTTCTCTCCCTCTATTCCTGTTATCCTCACTGTGTTCTCTCTCTCTATTCCCGTTACCATCACTGTGTTCTCTCTTTCTATTCCCGTTACCCTCACTGTGTTCTCTCTCTCTATTCCTGTTACCCTCACTGTGTTCTCTCTCTCTCTATTCCCGTTACCTTCACTGTGTTCTCTCTCTATTCCTTTTACCCTCACTGTTTTCTTTCTCTCTATTCCTGTTACCCTCACAGTGTTCTCTCTCTCTATTCCTGTTATCCTCACTATGTTCTCTCTCTATTCCTGTTAACCTCACTGTGTTCTCTCGCTCTATTCCTGTTACCCTCACTGTGTTCTCTCTCTATTCCTGTTACCCTCACTGTGTTCTTTCTCTCTATTCCTGTTACCCTCACTGTGTTCTCTCTCTCTATTCCTGTTACCCTCACTATGTTCTCTCTCTATTTCTATTACCCTTACTGTGTTCTCTCTCTCTATACCCGTTACCCTCACTGTGTTCTCTCTCTCAATTCCTGTTACCTTCACTGTTTTCTCTCTCTATTCCTGTTACCCTCACTGTGTTCTCTCTCTATTTCTGTTACCCTCACTGTGTTCTCTCTCTCTATTCCTGTTATCCTCACTGTGTTCTCTCTCTCTTTTCCTGTTACCCTCACTGTGTTCTCTCTCTCTATTCCTGTTAGCCTAACTGTGTTCTCTCTCTCTATTCCTGTTACCCTCACTGTGTTCTCTCTCTATTCCTGTTACCCTCACTGTGTTCTTTACTCTATTTCTGTTACCTCACTGTGTTCTCTCTCTCTATTCCTGTTACCCTCACTATGTTCTCTCTCTATTTCTGTTACCCTCACTGTGTTCTCTCTCTCTATTCCTGTTACCCTCACTGTGTTCTCTCTCTATACCTGTTACCCTCACTGTGTTCTCTCCCTCTTCCTGTGACCCTCACTGTGTTCTCTCTCTCCATTCCTGTTACCCTCACTGTGTTTTCTCTCTTTATTCATGTTACCCTCACTGTGTTCTCTCTCTCTATTCCTGTTTCCCTCACTGTGTTCTCTCCCTCTATTCCTGTTACCCTCACTGTGTTCACTCTCTCTATTCCTGTTACCCTAACTCTGTTCTCTCTCTATTCCTGTTACCCTCACTGTGTTCTCTCTCTCTATTCCTGTTACCCTCACTGTGTTCTCCCTCTATTCCTGTTACCCTCACTGTGTTCTCTCTCTCCATTCCTGTTACCCTCACTGTGTTTTCTCTCTTTATTCCTGTTACCCTCACTGTGTTCTCACTCTCTATTCCTGTTTCCCTTACGGTGTTCTCTCCCTCTATTCAGTTAAACTCACTGTGTTCTCTCTCTCTCTATTCCCGTTACCTTCACTGTGTTCTCTCCCTCTATTCCTGTTTCCCTCACTGTGTTCTCTCCCTCTATTCCTGTTACCCTCACTGTGTTCACTCTCTCTATTCCTGTTACCCTAACTCTGTTCTCTCTCTATTCCTGTTATCCTCACTGTGATCTCTCTCTCTATTCCTGTTACCCTCACTGTGTTCTCTCTCTATTCCTGTTACCCTCACTGAGTTCTCTCTCTCTATTCCTGTTACCCTCACTGTGTTCTCTCTCTATTCCTGTTACCCTCACTGTGTTCTCTCTCTCTATTCCTGTTACCCTCACTGTGTTCTCCCTCTATTCCTGTTACCGTCACTGTGCTCTCTCTCTCTATTCCTGTTACCCTCACTTTGTTCTCTCCCTATTCCTGTTACCCTCACTGTTTTCTTTCTCTCTATTCCTGTTACCCTCACAGTGTTCTCTCTCTCTCTGTTCCTGTTACCCTCACTGTGTTCTCTCTCTATTTCTGTTACCCTCACTGTGTTCTCTCTCTCTATTCCTGTTACCCTCAATGTGTTCTCTCTCTCTATTCCTGTTACCCTCACTGTGTTCTCTCTCTATTCCTGTTACCCCCACTGTGTTCTCTCTCTCTATTCCTGTTACCCTCACTGTGTTCTCTCTCTATTCCTGTTACCCTCACTGCGTTCTCTCTCTCTATTCCTGTTACCCTCACTCTGTTCCCTCTCTATTCCTGTTACCCTCACTGTGTTCTTTCTCTCTATTCCTGTTACCCTCACTGTGTTCACTCTCTCTATTCCTGTTACCCTCACTGTGTTCTCTCTCTATTCCTATTACCCTCACTGTGTTCTCTCTCTCTATTCCCGTTACCCTCACTGTGTTCTCTCTCTCAATTCCTGTTACCCTCACTGTGTTCTCTCTCTCTATTCCTGTTACCCTAACTGTGTTCACTCTCTCTATTCCTATTACCCTAACTGTGTTCTCTCTCTATTCCTGTTACCCTCACTGTGTTCTCCCTCTATTCCTGTTACCCTCACTGTGTTCTCTCTCTCTATTCCTGTTACCCTCACTGTGTTCACTCTCTATTCCTGTTACCCTCACTGTGTTCTCTCTCTCTATTCCTGTTACCCTCACTGTGTTCTCTCCCTCTATTCCTGTTACCCTCACTGTGTTATCTCTCTCTATTCCCGTTACCCTCACTGTGTTCTCTCTCTCTATTCCCGTTACCTTCATTGTGTTTTCTCCCTCTATTCTTGTTACCCTCACTGTGTTCTCTCTCTATTCCTGTTACCCTCACTTTGTTCTCTCTCTATTCCTGTTACCCTCACTTTGTTCTCTCTCTCTATTCCTGTTACCCTCACTTAGTTCTCTCCCTCTATTCCTGTTATCCTCACTGTGTTCTCTCTCTCTATTCCCGTTACCATCACTGTGTTCTCTCTTTCTATTCCCGTTACCCTCACTGTGTTCTCTCTCTCTATTCCTGTTACCCTCACTGTGTTCTCTCTCTCTCTATTCCCGTTACCTTCACTGTGTTCTCTCTCTATTCCTGTTACCCTCACTGTTTTCTTTCTCTCTATTCCTGTTACCCTCACAGTGTTCTCTCTCTCTATTCCTGTTATCCTCACTATGTTCTCTCTCTATTCCTGTTAACCTCACTGTGTTCTCTCGCTCTATTCCTGTTACCCTCACTGTGTTCTCTCTCTATTCCTGTTACCCTCACTGTGTTCTTTCTCTCTATTCCTGTTACCCTCACTGTGTTCTCTCTCTCTATTCCTGTTACCCTCACTGTGTTCTCTCTCTATTTCTATTACCCTTACTGTGTTCTCTCTCTCTATACCCGTTACCCTCACTGTGTTCTCTCTTTCAATTCCTGTTACCTTCACTGTTTTCTCTCTCTCTATTCCTGTTACCCTCACTGTGTTCTCTCTCTATTTCTGTTACCCTCACTGTGTTCTCTCTCTCTATTCCTGTTATCCTCACTGTGTTCTCTCTCTCTATTCCTGTTACCCTCACTGTGTTCTCTCTCTCTATTCCTGTTACCCTAACTGTGTTCTCTCTCTCTATTCCTGTTACCCTCACTGTGTTCTCTCTCTATTCCTGTTACCCTCACTGTGTTCTTTACTCTATTTCTGTTACCTCACTGTGTTCTCTCTCTCTATTCCTGTTACCCTCACTATGTTCTCTCTCTATTTCTGTTACCCTCACTGTGTTCTCTCTCTCTATTCCTGTTACCCTCACTGTGTTCTCTCTCTATACCTGTTACCCTCACTGTGTTCTCTCCCTCTTCCTGTGACCCTCACTGTGTTCTCTCTCTCCATTCCTGTTACCCTCACTGTGTTTTCTCTCTTTATTCCTGTTACCCTCACTGTGTTCTCCCTCTCTATTCCTGTTTCCCTCACTGTGTTCTCTCCCTCTATTCCTGTTACCCTCACTGTGTTCACTCTCTCTATTCCTGTTACCCTAACTCTGTTCTCTCTCTATTCCTGTTACCCTCACTGTGTTCTCTCTCTCTATTCCTGTTACCCTCACTGTGTTCTCCCTCTATTCCTGTTACCCTCACTGTGTTCTCTCTCTCCATTCCTGTTACCCTCACTGTGTTTTCTCTCTTTATTCCTGTTACCCTCACTGTGTTCTCTCTCTCTATTCCTGTTTCCCTTACTGTGTTCTCTCCCTCTATTCAGTTAAACTCACTGTGTTCTCTCTCTCTCTATTCCCGTTACCTTCACTGTGTTCTCTCCCTATATTCCTGTTATCCTCACTGTGTTCTCTATCTCTATTCCTGTTATCCTCACTGTGATCTCTCTCTCTATTCCTGTTACCCTCACTGTGTTCTCTCTCTATTCCTGTTACCCTCACTGAGTTCTCTCTCTCTATTCCTGTTACCCTCACTGTGTTCTCTCTCTATTCCTATTACCCTCACTGTTCTCTCTCTCTATTCCTGTTACCCTCACTGTGTTCTCTCTCTCTATTCCTGTTACGCTCACTGTGTTCTCCCTCTATTCCTGTTACCGTCACTGTGCTCTCTCTCTCTATTCCTGTTACCCTCACTTTGTTCTCTCTCTATTCCTGTTACCCTCACTGTTTTCTTTCTCTCTATTCCTGTTACCCTCACAGTGTTCTCTCTCTCTCTATTCCTGTTACCCTCACTATGTTCTCTCTCTATTCCTGTTACCCTCACTGTGTTCTCTCTCTCTATTCCTGTTACCCTCACTGTGTTCTTTCTCTCTATTCCTGTTACCCTCACTGTGTTCTCTCTCTCTATTCCTGTTACACTCACTGTGTTCTCTCTCTCTGTTCCTGTTACCCTCACTGTGTTCTCTCTCTCTATTCCTGTTACCCTCACTGTGTTCTCTCTCTATTCCTGTTACCCTCACTGTGTTCTTTCTCTCTATTCCTGTTACCCTCACTGTGTTCACTCTCTCTATTCCTGTTACCCTCACTGTGTTCTCTCTCTATTCCTATTACCCTCACTGTGTTCTCTCTCTCTATTCCCGTTACCCTCACTGTGTTCTCTCTCTCAATTCCTGTTACCCTCACTGTGTTCTCTCTCTCTATTCCTGTTACCCTAACTGTGTTCACTCTCTCTATTCCTGTTACCCTAACTGTGTTCTCTCTCTATTCCTGTTACCCTCACTGTGTTCTCCCTCTATTCCTGTTACCCTCACTGTGTTCTCTCTCTCTATTCCTGTTACCCTCACTGTGTTCACTCTCTATTCCTGTTACCCTCACTGTGTTCTCTCTCTCTATTCCTGTTACCCTCACTGTGTTCTCTCCCTCTATTCCTGTTACCCTCACTGTGTTATCTCTCTCTATTCCCGTTACCCTCACTGTGTTCTCTCTCTCTATTCCCGTTACCTTCATTGTGTTTTCTCCCTCTATTCCTGTTACCCTCACTGTGTTCTCTCTCTATTCCTGTTACCCTCACTGTGTTCTCTCTCTATTCCTGTTACCCTCACTGTGTTCTCTCTCTCTATTCCTGTTAGCCTCACTTAGTTCTCTCACTCTATTCCTGTTATCCTCACTGTGTTCTCTCTCTCTATTCCCGTTACCATCACTGTGTACTCTCTTTCTATTCCCGTTACCCTCACTGTGTTCTCTCTCTCTATTCCTGTTACCCTCACTGTGTTCTCTCTCTCTCTATTCCCGTTACCTTCACTGTGTTCTCTCTCTATTCCTGTTACCCTCACTGTTTTCTTTCTCTCTATTCCTGTTACCCTCACAGTGTTCTCTCTCTCTATTCCTGTTATCCTCACTATGTTCTCTCTCTATTCCTGTTACCCTCACTGTGTTCTCTCGCTCTATTCCTGTTACCCTCACTGTGTTCTCTCTCTATTCCTGTTACCCTCACTGTGTTCTTTCTCTCTATTCCTGTTACCCTCACTGTGTTCTCTCTCCCTATTCCTGTTACCCTCACTGTGTTCTCTCTCTATTTCTATTACCCTTACTGTGTTCTCTCTCTCTATACCCGTTACCCTCACTGTGTTCTCTCTCTCAATTCCTGTTACCCTCACTGTGTTCTCTCTCTCTATTCCTGTTATCCTCACTTTGTTCTCCCTCTATTCCTGTTACCCTCACTGTGTTCACTCTCTCTATTCCTGTTACCCTCACTATGTTCTCTCTCTATTCCTGTTACCCTCACTGTGTTCTCTCTCTCTATTCCTGTTACCCTCACTGTGTTCTCTCTCTATTCCTGTTACCCTCACTGCGTTCTCTCTCTCTATTCCTGTTACCCTCACATTGTTCTCTCTCTATTCCTGTTACCCTCACTGTTTCCTTTCTCTCTATTCCTGTTACCCTCACAGTGTTCTCTCTCTCTATTCCTGTTACCCTCACGATGTTCTCTCTCTATTCCTGTTACCCTCACTGTGTTCTCTCTCTCTATTCCTGTTACCCTCACTGTGTTCTCTCTCTATTCCTGTTACCCTCACTGTGTTCTTTCTCTCTATTCCTGTTACCCTCACTGTGTTCTCTCTCTCTATTCCTGTTACCCTCACTGTGTTCTCTCTCTATTCCTATTACTCTCACTGTGTTCTCTCTCTCTATTCCCGTTACCCTCACTGTGTTCTCTCACTCAATTCCTGTTACCCTCACTGTGTTCTCTCTCTCTATTCCTGTTACCCTCACTGTGTTCTCTCTCTATTTCTGTTACCCTCACTGTGTTCTCTCTCTCTATTCCTGTTACCCTCAATGTGTTTTCTCTCTCTATTCCTGTTACCCTCACTGTTTTCTCTTTCTCTATTCCTGTTACCCTAACTGTGTTCTCTCTCTCTATTCCTGTTACCCTCACTGTGTTCACTCTCTATTCCTGTTACCCTCACTGTGTTCTCTCTCTCTATTCCTGTTACCCTCACTGTGTTCTCTCCCTCTATTCCTGTTACCCTCACTGTGTTATCTCTCTCTATTCCCGTTACCCTCACTGTGTTCTCTCTCTCTATTCCCGTTACCTTCATTGGGTTTTCATCCTCTATTCCTGTTACCCTCACTGTGTTCTCTCTCTATTCCTGTTACCCTCACTGTGTTCTCTCTCTATTCCTGTTACCCTCACTGTGTTCTCTCTCTCTATTCCTGTTACCCTCACTGTGTTCTCTCCCTCTATTCCTGTTACCCTCACTGTGTTCTCTATCTCTATTCCTGTTACCCTCACTCTGTTCTCTCTCTCTCTATTCCCGTTACCTTCAATGTGTTCTCTCCCTCTATTCCTGTTACCCTCACTGTGTTCTCTCCCTCTATTCCTGTTACCCTCACTGTGTTCTCTCTCTCTCTATTCCCGTTACCTTCACTGTGTTCTCTCCCTGTATTCCTGTTAGCCTCACTGTGTTCTCTCTCTCTATTCCTGTTATCCTCACTGTGTTCTCTCTCTCTATTCCTGTTACCTCTATGTGTTCTCTCTCTATTCCTGTTCCCCTCACTGTTTTCTCTCTCTCGATTCCTGTTACCCTCACTGTGTTCTCTCTCTATTTCTGTTACCCTCACTGTGTTCTCTCTCTCTATTCCTGTTATCCTCACTGTGTTCTCTCTCTCTCTATTCCTGTTACCCTCACTGTGTTCTCTCTCTCTATTCCTGTTACCCTAACTGTGTTCTCTCTCTCTATTCCTGTTACCCTCACTGTGTTCTCTCTCTATTCCTGTTACCCTCACTGTGTTCTTTACTCTATTTCTGTTACCTCACTGTGTTCTCTCTCTCTATTCCTGTTACCCTCACTATGTTCTCTCTCTATTTCTGTTACCCTCACTGTGTTCTCTCTCTCTATTCCTGTTACCCTCACTGTGTTCTATCTCCCTATTTCTGTTACCCTCACTTTGTTCTCCCTCTATTCCTGTTACCCTCACTGTGTTCACTCTCTCTATTCCTGTTACCCTCACTATGTTCTCTCTCTATTCCTGTTACCCTCACTGTGTTCTCTCTCTCTATTCCTGTTACCCTCACTGTGTTCTCTCTCTATTCCTGTTACCCTCACTGCGTTCTCTCTCTCTATTCCTGTTACCCTCACTTTGTTCTCTCTCTATTCCTGTTACCCTCACTGTTTTCTTTCTCTCTATTCCTGTTACCCTCACAGTGTTCTCTCTCTCTCTATTCCTGTTACCCTCACTATGTTCTCTCTCTATTCCTGTTACCCTCACTGTGTTCTCTCTCTCTATTCCTGTCACCCTCACTGTGTTCTCTCTCTATTCCTGTTACCCTCACTGTGTTCTTTCTCTCTATTCCTGTTACCCTCACTGTGTTCTCTCTCTCTATTCCTGTTACCCTCACTGTGTTCTCTCTCTATTCCTATTACTCTCACTGTGTTCTCTCTCTCTATTCCCGTTACCCTCACTGTGTTCTCTCTCTCAATTCCTGTTACCCTCACTGTGTTCTCTCTCTCTATTCCTGTTACCCTCACTGTGTTCTCTCTCTATTTCTGTTACCCTCACTGTGTTCTCTCTCTCTATTCCTGTTACCCTCAATGTGTTCTCTCTCTCTATTCCTGTTACCCTCACTGTGTTCTCTCTCTCTATTCCTGTTACCCTAACTGTGTTCTCTCTCTCTATTCCTGTTACCCTCACTGTGTTCACTCTCTATTCCTGTTACCCTCACTGTGTTCTCTCTCACTATTCCTGTTACCCTCACTGTGTTCCCTCCCTCTATTCCTGTTACCCTCACTGTGTTATCTCTCTCTATTCCCGTTACCCTCACTGTGTTCTCTCTCTCTATTCCCGTTACCTTCATTGGGTTTTCATCCTCTATTCCTGTTACCCTCACTGTGTTCTCTCTCTATTCCTGTTACCCTCACTGTGTTCTCTCTCTATTCCTGTTACCCTCACTGTGTTCTCTCTCTCTATTCCTGTTACCCTCACTGTGTTCTCTCCCTCTATTCCTGTTACCCTCACTGTGTTCTCTCTCTCTATTCCCGTTACCCTCACTGTGTTCTCTCTTTCTATTCCCGTTACCCTCACTGTGTTCTCTCTCTCTATTCCTGTTACCCTCACTCTGTTCTCTCTCTCTCTATTCCCGTTACCTTCAATGTGTTCTCTCCCTCTATTCCTGTTACCCTCACTGTGTTCTCTCCCTCTATTCCTGTTACCCTCACTGTGTTCTCTCTCTATTCCTGTTACCCTCACTGTGTTCTCTCCCTGTATTCCTGTTAGCCTCACTGTGTTCTCTCTCTCTATTCCTGTTATCCTCACTGTGTTCTCTCTCTCTATTCCTGTTACCCTCTCTGTGTTCTCTCTCTATTCCTGTTACCCTCACTGTTTTCTCTCTCTCGATTCCTGTTACCCTCACTGTGTTCTCTCTCTATTCCTGTTACCCCCACTGTGTTCTCTCTCTCTATTCCTGTTACCGTCACTGTGCTCCCTCTCTATTCCTGTTACCCTCACTGTGTTCTCTCTCTCTATCCTGTTACCCTCACTTTGTTCTCTCTCTATTCCTGTTACCCTCACTGTGTTCTCTCTCTCTATTCCTGTTACCCTCACTGTGTTCTCTCTCTATTCCTGTTACCCTCACTGCGTTCTCTCTCTCTATTCCTGTTACCCTCACTTTGTTCTCTCTCTATTCCTGTTACCCTCACTGTTTTCTTTCTCTCTATTCCTGTTACCCTCACAGTGTTCTCTCTCTCTCTATTCCTGTTACCCTCACTATGTTCTCTCTCTATTCCTGTTACCCTCACTGTGTTCTCTCTCTCTATTCCTGTCACCCTCACTGTGTTCTCTCTCTATTCCTGTTACCCTCACTGTGTTCTTTCTCTCTATTCCTGTTACCCTCACTGTGTTCTCTCTCTCTATTCCTGTTACCCTCACTGTGTTCTCTCTCTATTCCTATTACTCTCACTGTGTTCTCTCTCTCTATTCCCGTTACCCTCACTGTGTTCTCTCTCTCAATTCCTGTTACCCTCACTGTGTTCTCTCTCTCTATTCCTGTTACCCTCACTGTGTTCTCTCTCTATTTCTGTTACCCTCACTGTGTTCTCTCTCTCTATTCCTGTTACCCTCAATGTGTTCTCTCTCTCTATTCCTGTTACCCTCACTGTGTTCTCTCTCTCTATTCCTGTTACCCTAACTGTGTTCTCTCTCTCTATTCCTGTTACCCTCACTGTGTTCACTCTCTATTCCTGTTACCCTCACTGTGTTCTCTCTCACTATTCCTGTTACCCTCACTGTGTTCCCTCCCTCTATTCCTGTTACCCTCACTGTGTTATCTCTCTCTATTCCCGTTACCCTCACTGTGTTCTCTCTCTCTATTCCCGTTACCTTCATTGGGTTTTCATCCTCTATTCCTGTTACCCTCACTGTGTTCTCTCTCTATTCCTGTTACCCTCACTGTGTTCTCTCTCTATTCCTGTTACCCTCACTGTGTTCTCTCTCTCTATTCCTGTTACCCTCACTGTGTTCTCTCCCTCTATTCCTGTTACCCTCACTGTGTTCTCTCTCTCTATTCCCGTTACCCTCACTGTGTTCTCTCTTTCTATTCCCGTTACCCTCACTGTGTTCTCTCTCTCTATTCCTGTTACCCTCACTCTGTTCTCTCTCTCTCTATTCCCGTTACCTTCAATGTGTTCTCTCCCTCTATTCCTGTTACCCTCACTGTGTTCTCTCCCTCTATTCCTGTTACCCTCACTGTGTTCTCTCTCTATTCCTGTTACCCTCACTGTGTTCTCTCCCTGTATTCCTGTTAGCCTCACTGTGTTCTCTCTCTCTATTCCTGTTATCCTCACTGTGTTCTCTCTCTCTATTCCTGTTACCCTCTCTGTGTTCTCTCTCTATTCCTGTTACCCTCACTGTTTTCTCTCTCTCGATTCCTGTTACCCTCACTGTGTTCTCTCTCTATTCCTGTTACCCCCACTGTGTTCTCTCTCTCTATTCCTGTTACCGTCACTGTGCTCCCTCTCTATTCCTGTTACCCTCACTGTGTTCTCTCTCTCTATCCTGTTACCCTCACTTTGTTCTCTCTCTATTCCTGTTACCCTCACTGTTTTCTTTCTCTCTATTCCTGTTACCCTCACAGTGTTCTCTCTCTCTATTCCTGTTACCCTCACTATGTTTTCTCTCTATTCCTGTTACCCTCACTGTGTTCTCTCTCTCTATTCCTGTTACCCTCACTGTGTTCTCTCTCTATTCCTGTTACCCTCACTGTGTTCTCTCTCTCTATTCCTGTTACCCTTACTGTGTTCTCTCTCTCTATTCCTGTTACCCTCACTGTGTTCTCTATCTATTCCTGTTACCCTCACTGTGTTCTTTACTCTATTTCTGTTACCCTCACTGTTTTCTCTCTCTCTATTCCTGTTACCCTCACTATGTTCTCTCTCTATTTCTGTTACCCTCACTGTGTTCTCTCTCTCTATTCCTGTTATCCTCACTGTGTTCTATCTCCCTATTCCTGTTACCCTCACTTTGTTCTCCCTCTATTCCTGTTCCCCTCACTGTGTTCACTCTCTCTATTCCTGTTACCCTCACTGTGTTCTCTCTCTATTCCTGTTACCCTCACTTTGTTCTCTCTCTATTCCTGTTACCCTCACTGTTTTCTTTCTCTCTATTCCTGTTACCCTCACAGTGTTCTCTCTTTCTATTCCTGTTACCCTCACTATGTTCTCTCTCTATTCCTGTTACCCTCACTGTGTTCTCTCTCTCTATTCCTGTTACCCTCACTGTGTTCTCTCTCTATTCCTGTTACCCTCACTGTGTTCGTTCTCTCTATTCCTGTTACCCTCACTGTGTTCTCTCTCTCTATTCCTGTTACCCTCACTGTGTTCTCTCTCTATTCCTATTACCCTCACTGTGTTCTCTCTCTCTATTCCCGTTACCCTCACTGTGTTCTCTCTCTCAATTCCTGTTACCCTCACTGTGTTCTCTCTCTCTATTCCTGTTACCCTCACTGTGTTCTCTCTCTATTTCTGTTACCCTCACTGTGTTCTCTCTCTCTATTCCTGTTACCCTCAATGTGTTCTCTCTCTCCATTCCTGTTACCCTCACTGTGTTCTCTCTCTCTATTCCTGTTACCCTAACTGTGTTCACTCTCTCTATTCCTGTTACCCTAACTGTGTTCTCTCTCTATTCCTGTTACCCTCACTGTGTTCTTTACTCTATTCCTGTTACCCTCACTGTGTTCTCTCTCTCTATTCCTGTTACCCTCACTGTGTTCTATCTCTCTATTCCTGTTACCCTCACTGTGTTCTCCCTCTATTCCTGTTACCCTCACTGTGTTCTATCTCTCTATTCCTGTTACCCTCACTGTGTTCACTCTCTATTCCTGTTCCCCTCACTGTGTTCTCTCTCTCTATTCCTGTTACACTCACTGTGTTCTCTCCCTCTATTCCTGTTACCCTCACTGTGTTATCTCTCTCTATTCCCGTTACCCTCACTCTGTTCTCTCTCTATTTCTGTTACCCTCACTGTGTTCTCTCTCTCTATTCCTGTTACCCTCACTGTGTTCTCTCCCTCTATTCCTGTTACCCTCATTGTGTTCTCTCTCTCTATTCCCGTTTCCCTCACTGTGTTCTCTCTTTCTATTCCCGTTACCCTCACTGTGTTCTCTCTCTCTATTCCTGTTACCCTCACTGTGTTCTCTCTCTCTCTATTCCCGTTACCTTCACTGTGTTCTCTCCCTCTATTCCTGTTACCCTCACTGTGATCTCTCTCTCTATTCCTGTTACCCTCACTGTGTTCTCTCTCTATTCCTGTTACCCTCACTGTGTTCTTTCTCTCTATTCCTGTTACCCTCACTGTGTTCTCTCTCTCTATTCCTGTTCCCTTCACTGTGTTCTCTCTCTATTCCTATTACCCTCACTGTGTTCTCTCTCTCTATTCCCGTTACCCTCACTGTGTTCTCTCTCTCAATTCCTGTTACCCTCACTGTGTTCTCTCCCTCTATTCCTGTTACCCTCACTGTGTTATCTCTCTCTATTCCCGTTACACTCACTGTGTTCTCTCTCTCTATTCCCGTTACCTTCATTGGGTTTTCTCCCTCTATTCCTGTTATCCTCACTGTGTTCTCTCTCTATTCCTGTTACCCTCACTGTTTTCTTTCTCTCTATTCCTGTTACCCTCACAGTGTTCTCTCTCTCTATTCCTGTTACCCTCACTGTGTTCTCTCTCTATTCCTGTTACCCTCACTGTTTTCTTTCTCTCTATTCCTGTTACCCTCACAGTGTTCTCTCTCTCTATTCCTGTTACCCTCACTATGTTCTCTCTCTATTCCTGTTACCCTCACTGTGTTCTCTCTCTCTATTCCTGTTACCCTCACTGTGTTCTCTCTCTATTCCTGTTACCCTCACTGTGTTCTTTCTCTCTATTCCTGTTACCCTCACTGTGTTCTCTCTCTCTATTCCTGTTACCCTCACTGTGTTCTCTCACTATTCCTATTACCCTCACTGTGTTCTCTCTCTCTATTCCCGTTACCCTCACTGTGTTCTCTCTCTCATTTCCTGTTACCCTCACTGTGTTCTCTCTCTCTATTCCTGTTACCCTCACTGTGTTCTCTCTCTATTTCTGTTACCCTCACTGTGTTCTCTCTCTCTATTCCTGTTACCCTCAATGTGTTCTCTCTCTCTATTCCTGTTACCCTCACTGTGTTCTCTCTCTCTATTCCTGTTACCCAAACTGTGTTCACTCTCTCTATTCCTGTTACCCTAACTGTGTTCTCTCTCTATTCCTGTTACCCTCACTGTGTTCTTTACTCTATTCCTGTTACCCTCACTGTGTTCTCTCTCTCTATTCCTGTTACCCTCACTGTGTTCTATCTCTCTATTCCTGTTACCCTCACTGTGTTCTCCCTCTATTCCTGTTACCCTCACTGTGTTCTCTCTCTCTATTCCTGTTACCCTCACTGTGTTCACTCTCTATTCCTGTTCCCCTCACTGTGTTCTCTCTCTCTATTCCTGTTACACTCACTGTGTTCTCTCCCTCTATTCCTGTTACCCTCACTGTGTTATCTCTCTCTATTCCCGTTACCCTCACTGTGTTCTCTCTCTCTATTCCCGTTACCTTCATTGGGTTTTCTCCCTCTATTCCTGTTACCCTCACTGTGTTCTCTCTCTGTTCCTGTTACCCTCACTGTGTTCTCTCTCTATTTCTGTTACCCTCACTGTGTTCTCTCTCTCTATTCCTGTTACCCTCACTGTGTTCTCTCTCTCTATTCCTGTTACCCTCACTGTGTTCTCTCTCTCTATTCCCGTTTCCCTCACTGTGTTCTCTCTTTCTATTCCCGTTACCCTCACTGTGTTCTCTCTCTCTATTCCTGTTACCCTCACTGTGTTCTCTCTCTCTCTATTCCCGTTACCTTCACTGTGTTCTCTCCCTCTATTCCTGTTACCCTCACTTTGTTCTCTCTCTCTATTCCTGTTACCCTCACTGTGTTCTCTCTCTATTCCTGTTACCCTCACTGTGTTCTTTCTCTCTATTCCTGTTACCCTCACTGTGTTCTCTCTCTCTATTCCTGTTACCTTCACTGTGTTCTCTCTCTATTCCTATTACCCTCACTGTGTTCTCTCTCTCTATTCCCGTTACCCTCACTGTGTTCTCTCTCTCAATTCCTGTTACCCTCACTGTGTTCTCTCCCTCTATTCCTGTTACCCTCACTGTGTTATCTCTCTCTATTCCCGTTACCCTCACTGTGTTCTCTCTCTCTATTCCCGTTACCTTCATTGGGTTTTCTCCCTCTATTCCTGTTACCCTCACTGTGTTCTCTCTCTATTCCTTTTACCCTCACTGTGTTCTCTCTATATTTCTGTTACCCTCACTGTGTTCTCTCTCTCTATTCCTGTTACCCTCACTGTGTTCTCTCCCTCTATTCCTGTTACCCTCACTGTGTTCTCTCTCTCTATTCCCGTTGCCATCACTGTGTTCTCTCTTTCTATTCCCGTTACCCTCACTGTGTTCTCTCTCTCTATTCCTGTTACCCTCACTGTGTTCTCTCTCTCTCTATTCCCGTTACCTTCACTGTGTTCTCTCCCTCTATTCCTGTTACCCTCACTGTGTTCTCTCTCTCTATTCCTGTTACCCTCACTGTGTTCTCTCTCTATTCCTGTTACCCTCACTGTGTTCTTTCTCTCTATTCCTGTTACCCTCACTGTGTTCTCTCTCTCTATTCCTGTTACCCTCACTGTGTTCTCTCTCTATTCCTATTACACTCACTGTGTTCTCTCTCTCTATTCCCATTACCCTCACTGTGTTCTCTCTCTCAATTCCTGTTACCCTCACTGTGTTCTCTCTCTCTATTCCTGTTACCCTCACTGTGTTCTCTCTCTATTTCTGTTACCCTCACTGTGTTCTCTCTCTCTATTCCTGTTACCCTCAATGTGTTCTCTCTCTCTATTCCTGTTACCCTCACTGTGTTCTCTCTCTCTATTCCTGTTACCCTAACTGTGTTCACTCTCTCTATTCCTGTTACCCTAACTGTGTTCTCTCTCTATTCCTGTTACCCTCACTGTGTTCTTTACTCTATTCCTGTTACCCTCACTGTGTTCTCTCTCTCTATTCCTGTTACCCTCACTGTGTTCTATCTCTCTATTCCTGTTACCCTCACTGTGTTCTCCCTCTATTCCTGTTACCCTCACTGTGTTCTCTCTCTCTATTCCTGTTACCCTCACTGTGTTCACTCTCTATTCCTGTTACCCTCACTGTGTTCCCTCTCTCTATTCCTGTTACACTCACTGTGTTCTCTCCCTCTATTCCTGTTACCCTCACTGTGTTATCTCTCTCTATTCCCGTTACCCTCACTGTGTTCTCTCTCTCTATTCCCGTTACCTTCATTGGGTTTTCTCCCTCTATTCCTGTTACACTCACTCTGTTCTCTCTCTATTCCTGTTACCCTCACTGTGTTCTCTCTCTATTTCTGTTACCCTCACTGTGTTCTCTCTCTCTATTCCTGTTACCCTCACTGTGTTCTCTCCCTCTATTCCTGTTACCCTCACTGTGTTCTCTCTCTCTATTCCCGTTACCCTCACTGGGTTCTCTCTTTCTATTCCCGTTACCCTCACTGTGTTCTCTCTCTCTATTCCTGTTACCCTCACTGTGTTCTCTCTCTCTATATTCCCGTTACCTTCACTGTGTTCTCTCCCTCTATTCCTGTTACCCTCACTGTGTTCTCTCCCTCTATTCCTGTTACCCTCACTGTGTTCTCTCTCTCTCTATTCCCGTTACCTTCACTGTGTTCTCTCTCTCTATTCCTGTTATCCTCACTGTGTTCTCTCTCTCTATTCCTGTTACCCTCTCTGTGTTCTCTCTCTATTCCTGTTACCCTCACTGTTTTCTCTCTCTCGATTCCTGTTACCCTCACTGTGTTCTCTCTCTATTCTTGTTACCCTCACTGTGTTCTCTCTCTCTATTCCTGTTACCCTCACTGTGTTCTCTCTCTATTCCTGTTACCCTCACTGTGTTATCTCTCTCTATCCTGTTACCCTCACTTTGTTCTCTCTCTATTCCTGTTACCCTCACTGTTTTCTTTCTCTCTATTCCTGTTACCCTCACAGTGTTCTCTCTCTCTATTCCTGTTACCCTCACTATGTTCTCTCTCTATTCCTGTTACCCTCACTGTGTTCTCTCTCTCTATTCCTGTTACCCTCACTGTGTTCTCTCTCTATTCCTGTTACCCTCACTGTGTTCTTTCTCTCTATTCCTGTTACCCTCACTGTGTTCTCTCTCTCTATTCCTGTTACCCTCACTGTGTTCTCTCTCTATTTCTATTCCCCTTACTGTGTTCTCTCTCTCTACACCTGTTACCCTCACTGTGTTCTCTCTCTCAATTCCTGTTACCCTCACTGTTTTCTCTCTCTCTATTCCTGTTACCCTCACTGTGTTCTCTCTCTCGATACCCGTTACCCTCACTGTGTTCTCTCTCTTGTTTTCTCTCTCTCTATTCCTGTTACCCTCACTGTGTTCTCTCTCTATTTCTGTTACCCTCACTGTGTTCTCTCTCTCTATTCCTGTTACCCTCAATGTGTTCTCTCTCTCTATTCCTGTTACCTCACTGTCTTCTCTCTCTCTATTCCTGTTACCCTCACTGTGTTCTCTCTCTCTATTCCTGTTACCCTCACTGTGTTCTCTCTCTATTCCTGTTACCCTCATTGTGTTCTTTCTCTCTATTCCTGTTACCCTCACTGTGTTCTCTCTCTCTATTCCTGTTACCCTCACTGTGTTCTCTCTCTATATCTATTACCCTCACTGTTTTCTCTCTCTCTATTCCCGTTACCCTCACTGTGTTCTCTCTCTCAATTCCTGTTACCCTCACTGTGTTCTCTCTCTCTATTCCTGTTACCCTCACTGTGTTCTCTCTCTATTTATGTTACCCTAACTGTGTTCTCTCTCTCTATTCCTGTTACCCTCAATGTGTTCTCTCTCTATATTCCTGTTACCCTCACTGTGTTCTCTCTCTCTATTCCTGTTACCCTAACTGTGTTCACTCTCTCTATTCCTGTTACCCTAACTGTGTTCTCTCTCTATTCCTGTTACCCTCACTGTGTTCTTTACTCTATTCCTGTTACCACCACTGTGTTCTCTCTCTCTATTCCTGTTACCCTCACTGTGTTCTATCTCTATATTCCTGTTACCCTCACTGTGTTCTCCCTCTATTCCTGTTACCCTCACTGTGTTCTCTCTCTCTATTCCTGTTACCCTCACTGTGTTCACTCTCTATTCCTGTTACCCTTACTGTGTTCCCTCTCTCTATTCCTGTTACACTCACTGTGTTCTCTCCCTCTATTCCTGTTACCCTCACTGTGTTATCTCTCTCTATTCCCGTTACCCTCACTGTGTTCTCTCGCTCTATTCCCGTTACCTTCATTGGGTTTTCTCACTCTATTCCTGTTACCCTCACTGTGTTCTCTCTCTATTCCTGTTACCCTCACTGTGTTCTCTCTCTATTTCTGTTACCCTCACTGTGTTCTCTCTCTCTATTCCTGTTACCCTCACTGTGTTCTCTCCCTCTATTCCTATTACCCTCACTGTGTTCTCTCTCTCTATTCCCGTTACCCTCACTGTGTTCTCTCTTTCTATTCCCGTTACCCTCACTGTGTACTCTCTCTCTATTCCTGTTACCCTCACTGTGTTCTCTCTCTCTCTATTCCCGTTACCTTCACTGTGTTCTCTCCCTCTATTCCTGTTACCCTCACTGTGTTCTCTCCCTCTATTCCTGTTACCCTCACTGTGTTCTCTCTCGCTCTATTCCCGTTACCTTCACTGTGTTCTCTCCATGTATTCCTGTTATCCTCACTGTGTTCTCTCTCTCTATTCCTGTTATCCTCACTGTGTTCTCTCTCTCTATTCCTGTTACCCTCTCTGTGTTCTCTCTCTATTCCTGTAACCCTCACTGTTTTCTCTCTCTCGATTCCTGTTACCCTCACTGTGTTCTCTCTCTATTCGTGTTACCCTCACTGTGTTCTCTCTCTCTATTCCTGTTACCCTCACTGTGTTCTCTCTCTATTCCTGTTACCCTCACTGTGTTATCTCTCTCTATCCTGTTACCCTCACTTTGTTCTCTCTCTATTCCTTTTACCCTCACTGTTTTCTTTCTCTCTATTCCTGTTACCCTCACAGTGTTCTATCTCTCTATTCCTGTTACCCTCACTATGTTCTCTCTCTATTCCTGTTACCCTCACTGTGTTCTCTCTCTCTATTCCTGTTACCCTCACTGTGTTCTCTCTCTATTCCTGTTACCCTCACTGTGTTCTTTCTCTCTATTCCTGTTACCCTCACTGTGTTCTCTCTCTCAATTCCTGTTACCCTCACTGTTTTCTCTCTCTCTATTCCTGTTACCCTCACTGTGTTCTCTCTCTATTTCTGTTACCCTCACTGTGTTCTATCTCTCTATTCCTGTTACCCTCAATGTGTTCTCTCTCTCTATTCCTGTTACCCTCACTGTGTTCTCTCTCTCTATTCCTGTTACCCTAACTGTGTTCTCTCTCTCTATTCCTGTTACCCTCACTGTGTTCTCTCTCTATTCCTGTTACCCTCACTGTGTTCTTTACTCTATTTCTGTTACCCTCACTGTGTTCTCTCTCTCTATTCCTGTTACCCTCACTATGTTCTCTCTCTATTTCTGTTACCCTCACTGTGTTCTCTCTCTCTATTCCTGTTACCCTCACTGTGTTCTCTCTCCCTATTCCTGTTACACTCAATTTGTTCTCCCTCTATTCATGTTACCCTCACTGGTTTCACTCTCTCTATTCCTGTTACCCTCACTGTGTTCTCTCTCGATTCCTGTTACCCTCACTGTGTTCTCTCTCTCTATTCCTGTTACCCTTACTGAGTTCTCTCTCACTATTTCCATTACCTTCACTGTGTTCTCTCCCTCTATTCCTGTTATCCTCACTGTGTTCTCTCTCTCTATTCCTGTTACCCTCACTGTGTTCTCTCTCTATTCCTGTTACCCTCACTGTGTTCTCTCTCTCTATTCCTGTTACCCTCACTGTGTTCTCTCTCTATTCCTGTTACCCTCACTGTGTTCTCTCTCTCTATTCCTGTTACCCTCACTGTTTTCTCTCTCTATTCCTGTTACCCTCACTGCCTTCTCTCTCTCTATTCCTGTTACCCTCACTTTGTTCTCTCTCTATTCCTGTTCCCCTCACTGTTTTCTTTCTCTCTATTCATGTTACCCTCACAGTGTTCTCTCTCTCTATTCCTGTTACCCTCACTATGTTCTCTCTCTATTCCTGTTACCCTCACTGTGTTCTCTCTCTCTATTCCTGTTACCCTCACTGTGTTCTCTCTCTCTATTCCTGTTACCCTCACTGTGTTCTCTCTCTCAATTCCTGTTACCCTCACTGTGTTCTCTCTCTCTATTCCTGTTATCCTCACTATGTTCTCTCTCTATTCCTGTTAACCTCACTGTGTTCTCTCGCTCTATTCCTGTTACCCTCACTCTGTTCCCTCTCTATTCCTGTTACCCTCACTGTGTTCTTTCTCTCTATTCCTGTTACCCTCACTGTGTTCACTCTCTCTATTCCTGTTACCCTCACTGTGTTCTCTCTCTATTCCTATTACCCTCACTGTGTTCTCTCTCTCTATTCCCGTTACCCTCACTGTGTTCTCTCTCTCAATTCCTGTTACCCTCACTGTGTTCTCTCTCTCTATTCCTGTTACCCTAACTGTGTTCACTCTCTCTATTCCTGTTACCCTAACTGTGTTCTCTCTCTATTCCTGTTACCCTCACTGTGTTCTCCCTCTATTCCTGTTACCCTCACTGTGTTCTCTCTCTCTATTCCTGTTACCCTCACTGTGTTCACTCTCTATTCCTGTTACCCTCACTGTGTTCTCTCTATTCCTGTTACCCTCACTGTGTTCTCTCCCTCTATTCCTGTTACCCTCACTGTGTTATCTCTCTCTATTCCCGTTACCCTCACTGTGTTCTCTCTCTCTATTCCCGTTACCTTCATTGTGTTTTCTCCCTCTATTCCTGTTACCCTCACTGTGTTCTCTCTCTATTCCTGTTACCCTCACTGTGTTCTCTCTCTATTCCTGTTACCCTCACTGTGTTCTCTCTCTCTATTCCTGTTACCCTCACTTAGTTCTCTCCCTCTATTCCTGTTATCCTCACTGTGTGCTCTCTCTCTATTCCCGTTACCATCACTGTGTTCTCTCTTTCTATTCCCGTTACCCTCACTGTGTTCTCTCTCTCTATTCCTGTTACCCTCACTGTGTTCTCTCTCTCTCTATTCCCGTTACCTTCACTGTGTTCTCTCTCTATTCCTGTTACCCTCACTGTTTTCTTTCTCTCTATTCCTGTTACCCTCACAGTGTTCTCTCTCTCTATTCCTGTTATCCTCACTATGTTCTCTCTCTATTCCTGTTAACCTCACTGTGTTCTCTCGCTCTATTCCTGTTACCCTCACTGTGTTCTCTCTCTATTCCTGTTACCCTCACTGTGTTCTTTCTCTCTATTCCTGTTACCCTCACTGTGTTCTCTCTCTCTATTCCTGTTACCCTCACTGTGTTCTCTCTCTATTTCTATTACCCTTACTGTGTTCTCTCTCTCTATACCCGTTACCTTCACTGTGTTCTCTCCCTGTATTCCTGTTATCCTCACTGTGTTCTCTCTCTCTATTCCTGTTATCCTCACTGTGTTCTCTCTCTCTATTCCTGTTACCCTCTCTGTGTTCTCTCTCTATTCCTGTAACCCTCACTGTTTTCTCTCTCTCGATTCCTGTTACCCTCACTGTGTTCTCTCTCTATTCGTGTTACCCTCACTGTGTTCTCTCTCTCTATTCCTGTTACCCTCACTGTGTTCTCTCTCTATTCCTGTTACCCTCACTGTGTTATCTCTCTCTATCCTGTTACCCTCACTTTGTTCTCTCTCTATTCCTTTTACCCTCACTGTTTTCTTTCTCTCTATTCCTGTTACCCTCACAGTGTTCTCTCTCTCTATTCCTGTTACCCTCACTATGTTCTCTCTCTATTCCTGTTACCCTCACTGTGTTCTCTCTCTCTATTCCTGTTACCCTCACTGTGTTCTCTCTCTATTCCTGTTACCCTCACTGTGTTCTTTCTCTCTATTCCTGTTACCCTCACTGTGTTCTCTCTCTCAATTCCTGTTACCCTCACTGTTTTCTCTCTCTCTATTCCTGTTACCCTCACTGTGTTCTCTATCTATTTCTGTTACCCTCACTGTGTTCTATCTCTCTATTCCTGTTACCCTCAATGTGTTCTCTCTCTCTATTCCTGTTACCCTCACTGTGTTCTCTCTCTCTATTCCTGTTACCCTAACTGTGTTCTCTCTCTCTATTCCTGTTACCCTCACTGTGTTCTCTCTCTATTCCTGTTACCCTCACTGTGTTCTTTACTCTATTTCTGTTACCCTCACTGTGTTCTCTCTCTCTATTCCTGTTACCCTCACTATGTTCTCTCTCTATTTCTGTTACCCTCACTGTGTTCTCTCTCTCTATTCCTGTTACCCTCACTGTGTTCTCTCTCCCTATTCCTGTTACACTCACTTTGTTCTCCCTCTATTCATGTTACCCTCACTGTTTTCACTCTCTCTATTCCTGTTACCCTCACTGTGTTCTCTCTCGATTCCTGTTACCCTCACTGTGTTCTCTCTCTCTATTCCTGTTACCCTCACTGAGTTCTCTCTCACTATTTCCATTACCTTCACTGTGTTCTCTCCCTCTATTCCTGTTATCCTCACTGTGTTCTCTCTCTCTATTCCTGTTACCCTCACTGTGTTCTCTCTCTATTCCTGTTACCCTCACTGTGTTCTCTCTCTCTATTCCTGTTACCCTCACTGTGTTCTCTCTCTATTCCTGTTACCCTCACTGTGTTCTCTCTCTCTATTCCTGTTACCCTCACTGTTTTCTCTCTCTATTCCTGTTACCCTCACTGCCTTCTCTCTCTCTATTCCTGTTACCCTCACTTTGTTCTCTCTCTATTCCTGTTCCCCTCACTGTTTTCTTTCTCTCTATTCATGTTACCCTCACAGTGTTCTCTCTCTCTATTCCTGTTACCCTCACTATGTTCTCTCTCTATTCCTGTTACCCTCACTGTGTTCTCTCTCTCTATTCCTGTTACCCTCACTGTGTTCTCTCTCTATTCCTGTTACCCTCACTGTGTTCTTTCTCTCTATTCCTGTTACCCTCACTGTGTTCTCTCTCTCTATTCCTGTTACCCTCACTGTGTTCTCTCTCTCAATTCCTGTTACCCTCACTGTGTTCTCTCTCTCTATTCCTGTTATCCTCACTATGTTCTCTCTCTATTCCTGTTAACCTCACTGTGTTCTCTCGCTCTATTCCTGTTACCCTCACTCTGTTCCCTCTCTATTCCTGTTACCCTCACTGTGTTCTTTCTCTCTATTCCTGTTACCCTCACTGTGTTCACTCTCTCTATTCCTGTTACCCTCACTGTGTTCTCTCTCTATTCCTATTACCCTCACTGTGTTCACTCTCTCTATTCCCATTACCCTCACTGTGTTCTCTCTCTCAATTCCTGTGACCCTCACTGTGTTCTCTCTCTCTATTCCTGTTACCCTAACTGTGTTCACTCTCTCTATTCCTGTTACCCTAACTGTGTTCTCTCTCTATTCCTGTTACCCTCACTGTGTTGTCCCTCTATTCCTGTTACCCTCACTGTGTTCTCTCTCTCTATTCCTGTTACCCTCACTGTGTTCACTCTCTATTCCTGTTACCCTCACTGTGTTCTCTCTATTCCTGTTACCCTCACTGTGTTCTCTCCCTCTATTCCTGTTACCCTCACTGTGTTATCTCTCTCTATTCCCGTTACCCTCACTGTGTTCTCTCTCTCTATTCCCGTTACCTTCATTGTGTTTTCTCCCTCTATTCCTGTTACCCTCACTGTGTTCTCTCTCTATTCCTGTTACCCTCACTGTGTTCTCTCTCTATTCCTGTTACCCTCACTGTGTTCTCTCTCTCTATTCCTGTTACCCTCACTTAGTTCTCTCCCTCTATTCCTGTTATCCTCACTGTGTGCTCTCTCTCTATTCCCGTTACCATCACTGTGTTCTCTCTTTCTATTCCCGTTACCCTCACTGTGTTCTCTCTCTCTATTCCTGTTACCCTCACTGTGTTCTCTCTCTCTCTATTCCCGTTACCTTCACTGTGTTCTCTCTCTATTCCTGTTACCCTCACTGTTTTCTTTCTCTCTATTCCTGTTACCCTCACAGTGTTCTCTCTCTCTATTCCTGTTATCCTCACTATGTTCTCTCTCTATTCCTGTTAACCTCACTGTGTTCTCTCGCTCTATTCCTGTTACCCTCACTGTGTTCTCTCTCTATTCCTGTTACCCTCACTGTGTTCTTTCTCTCTATTCCTGTTACCCTCACTGTGTTCTCTCTCTCTATTCCTGTTACCCTCACTGTGTTCTCTCTCTATTTCTATTACCCTTACTGTGTTCTCTCTCTCTATACCCGTTACCCTCACTGTGTTCTCTCTCTCAATTCCTGTTACCTTCACTGTTTTCTCTCTCTCTATTCCTGTTACCCTCACTGTGTTCTCTCTCTATTTCTGTTACCCTCACTGTGTTCTCTCTCTCTATTCCTGTTATCCTCACTGTGTTCTCTCTCTCTATTCCTGTTACCCTCACTGTGTTCTCTCTCGCTCTATTCCCGTTACCTTCACTGTGTTCTCTCCCTGTATTCCTGTTACCCTCACAGTGTTCTCTCTCTCTATTCCTGTTACCCTCACTATGTTCTCTCTCTATTCCTGTTACCCTCACTGTGTTCTCTCTCTCTATTCCTGTTACCCTCACTGTGTTCTCTCTCTATTCCTGTTACCCTCACTGTGTTCTTTCTCTCTATTCCTGTTACCCTCACTGTGTTCTCTCTCTCAATTCCTGTTACCCTCACTGTTTTCTCTCTCTCTATTCCTGTTACCCTCACTGTGTTCTCTATCTATTTCTGTTACCCTCACTGTGTTCTATCTCTCTATTCCTGTTACCCTCAATGTGTTCTCTCTCTCTATTCCTGTTACCCTCACTGTGTTCTCTCTCTCTATTCCTGTTAACCTAACTGTGTTCTCTCTCTCTATTCCTGTTACCCTCACTGTGTTCTCTCTCTATTCCTGTTACCCTCACTGTGTTCTTTACTCTATTTCTGTTACCCTCACTGTGTTCTCTCTCTCTATTCCTGTTACCCTCACTATGTTCTCTCTCTATTTCTGTTACCCTCACTGTGTTCTCTCTCTCTATTCCTGTTACCCTCACTGTGTTCTCTCTCCCTATTCCTGTTACACTCACTTTGTTCTCCCTCTATTCATGTTACCCTCACTGTTTTCACTCTCTCTATTCCTGTTACCCTCACTGTGTTCTCTCTCGATTCCTGTTACCCTCACTGTGTTCTCTCTCTCTATTCCTGTTACCCTCACTGAGTTCTCTCTCACTATTTCCATTACCTTCACTGTGTTCTCTCCCTCTATTCCTGTTATCCTCACTGTGTTCTCTCTCTCTATTCCTGTTACCCTCACTGTGTTCTCTCTCTATTCATGTTACCCTCACTGTGTTCTCTCTCTCTATTCCTGTTACCCTCACTGTGTTCTCTCTCTATTCCTGTTACCCTCACTGTGTTCTCTCTCTCTATTCCTGTTACCCTCACTGTTTTCTCTCTCTATTCCTGTTACCCTCACTGCCTTCTCTCTCTCTATTCCTGTTACCCTCACTTTGTTCTCTCTCTATTCCTGTTCCCCTCACTGTTTTCTTTCTCTCTATTCATGTTACCCTCACAGTGTTCTCTCTCTCTATTCCTGTTACCCTCACTATGTTCTCTCTCTATTCCTGTTACCCTCACTGTGTTCTCTCTCTCTATTCCTGTTACCCTCACTGTGTTCTCTCTCTATTCCTGTTACCCTCACTGTGTTCTTTCTCTCTATTCCTGTTACCCTCACTGTGTTCTCTCTCTCTATTCCTGTTACCCTCACTGTGTTCTCTCTCTCAATTCCTGTTACCCTCACTGTGTTCTCTCTCTCTATTCCTGTTATCCTCACTATGTTCTCTCTCTATTCCTGTTAACCTCACTGTGTTCTCTCGCTCTATTCCTGTTACCCTCACTCTGTTCCCTCTCTATTCCTGTTACCCTCACTGTGTTCTTTCTCTCTATTCCTGTTACCCTCACTGTGTTCACTCTCTCTATTCCTGTTACCCTCACTGTGTTCTCTCTCTATTCCTATTACCCTCACTGTGTTCTCTCTCTCTATTCCCATTACCCTCACTGTGTTCTCTCTCTCAATTCCTGTGACCCTCACTGTGTTCTCTCTCTCTATTCCTGTTACCCTAACTGTGTTCACTCTCTCTATTCCTGTTACCCTAACTGTGTTCTCTCTCTATTCCTGTTACCCTCACTGTGTTCTCCCTCTATTCCTGTTACCCTCACTGTGTTCTCTCTCTCTATTCCTGTTACCCTCACTGTGTTCACTCTCTATTCCTGTTACCCTCACTGTGTTCTCTCTATTCCTGTTACCCTCACTGTGTTCTCTCCCTCTATTCCTGTTACCCTCACTGTGTTATCTCTCTCTATTCCCGTTACCCTCACTGTGTTCTCTCTCTCTATTCCCGTTACCTTCATTGTGTTTTCTCCCTCTATTCCTGTTACCCTCACTGTGTTCTCTCTCTATTCCTGTTACCCTCACTGTGTTCTCTCTCTATTCCTGTTACCCTCACTGTGTTCTCTCTCTCTATTCCTGTTACCCTCACTTAGTTCTCTCCCTCTATTCCTGTTATCCTCACTGTGTGCTCTCTCTCTATTCCCGTTACCATCACTGTGTTCTCTCTTTCTATTCCCGTTACCCTCACTGTGTTCTCTCTCTCTATTCCTGTTACCCTCACTGTGTTCTCTCTCTCTCTATTCCCGTTACCTTCACTGTGTTCTCTCTCTATTCCTGTTACCCTCACTGTTTTCTTTCTCTCTATTCCTGTTACCCTCACAGTGTTCTCTCTCTCTATTCCTGTTATCCTCACTATGTTCTCTCTCTATTCCTGTTAACCTCACTGTGTTCTCTCGCTCTATTCCTGTTACCCTCACTGTGTTCTCTCTCTATTCCTGTTACCCTCACTGTGTTCTTTCTCTCTATTCCTGTTACCCTCACTGTGTTCTCTCTCTCTATTCCTGTTACCCTCACTGTGTTCTCTCTCTATTTCTATTACCCTTACTGTGTTCTCTCTCTCTATACCCGTTACCCTCACTGTGTTCTCTCTCTCAATTCCTGTTACCTTCACTGTTTTCTCTCTCACTATTCCTGTTACCCTCACTGTGTTCTCTCTCTATTTCTGTTACCCTCACTGTGTTCTCTCTCTCTATTCCTGTTATCCTCACTGTGTTCTCTCTCTCTATTCCTGTTACCCTCACTGTGTTCTCTCTCTCTATTCCTGTTACCCTAACTGTGTTCTCTCTCTCTCTATTCCTGTTACCCTCACTGTGTTCTCTCTCTATTCCTGTTACCCTCACTGTGTTCTTTACTCTATTTCTGTTACCTCACTGTGTTCTCTCTCTCTATTCCTGTTACCCTCACTATGTTCTCTCTCTATTTCTGTTACCCTCACTGTGTTCTCTCTCTCTATTCCTGTTACCCTCACTGTGTTCTCTCTCTATACCTGTTACCCTCACTGTGTTCTCTCCCTCTTCCTGTGACCCTCACTGTGTTCTCTCTCTCCATTCCTGTTACCCTCACTGTGTTTTCTCTCTTTATTCCTGTTACCCTCACTGTGTTCTCTCTCTCTATTCCTGTTTCCCTCACTGTTTTCTCTCCCTCTATTCCTGTTACCCTCACTGTGTTCACTCTCTCTATTCCTGTTACCCTAACTCTGTTCTCTCTCTATTCCTGTTACCCTCACTGTGTTCTCTCTCTCTATTCCTGTTACCCTCACTGTGTTCTCCCTCTATTCCTGTTACCCTCACTGTGTTCTCTCTCTCCATTCCTGTTACCCTCACTGTGTTTTCTCTCTTTATTCCTGTTACCCTCACTGTGTTCTCACTCTCTATTCCTGTTTCCCTTACTGTGTTCTCTCCCTCTATTCAGTTAAACTCACTGTGTTCTCTCTCTCTCTATTCCCGTTACCTTCACTGTGTTCTCTCCCTCTATTCCTGTTATCCTCACTGTATTCTCTCTCTCTATTCCTGTTACCCTCACTGAGTTCTCTCTCTCTATTCCTGTTACCCTCACTGTGTTCTCTCTCTATTCCTGTTACCCTCACTGTGTTCTCTCTCTCTATTCCTGTTACCCTCACTGTGTTCTCCCTCTATTCCTGTTACCGTCACTGTGCTCTCTCTCTCTATTCCTGTTACCCTCACTTTGTTCTCTCTCTATTCCTGTTACCCTCACTGTTTTCTTTCTCTCTATTCCTGTTACCCTCACAGTGTTCTCTCTCTCTCTGTTCCTGTTACCCTCACTGTGTTCTCTCTCTATTTCTGTTACCCTCACTGTGTTCTCTCTCTCTATTCCTGTTACCCTCAATGTGTTCTCTCTCTCTATTCCTGTTACCCTCACTGTGTTCTCTCTCTATTCCTATTACCCCCACTGTGTTCTCTCTCTCTATTCCTGTTACCCTCACTGTGTTCTCTCTCTATTCCTGTTACCCTCACTGCGTTCTCTCTCTCTATTCCTGTTACCCTCACTCTGTTCCCTCTCTATTCCTGTTACCCTCACTGTGTTCTTTCTCTCTATTCCTGTTACCCTCACTGTGTTCACTCTCTCTATTCCTGTTACCCTCACTGTGTTCTCTCTCTATTCCTATTACCCTCACTGTGTTCTCTCTCTCTATTCCCGTTACCCTCACTGTGTTCTCTCTCTCAATTCCTGTTACCCTCACTGTGTTCTCTCTCTCTATTCCTGTTACCCTAACTGTGTTCACTCTCTCTATTCCTGTTACCCTAACTGTGTTCTCTCTCTATTCCTGTTACCCTCACTGTGTTCTCCCTCTATTCCTGTTACCCTCACTGTGTTCTCTCTCTCTATTCCTGTTACCCTCACTGTGTTCACTCTCTATTCCTGTTACCCTCACTGTGTTCTCTCTCTCTATTCCTGTTACCCTCACTGTGTTCTCTCCCTCTATTCCTGTTACCCTCACTGTGTTATCTCTCTCTATTCCCGTTACCCTCACTGTGTTCTCTCTCTCTATTCCCGTTACCTTCATTGTGTTTTCTCCCTCTATTCCTTTTACCCTCACTGTGTTCTCTCTCTATTCCTGTTACCCTCACTGTGTTCTCTCTCTATTCCTGTTACCCTCACTGTGTTCTCTCTCTCTATTCCTGTTACCCTCACTTAGTTCTCTCCCTCTATTCCTGTTATCCTCACTGTGTTCTCTCTCTCTATTCCCGTTACCATCACTGTGTTCTCTCTTTCTATTCCCGTTACCCTCACTGTGTTCTCTCTCTCTATTCCTGTTACCCTCACTGTGTTCTCTCTCTCTCTATTCCCGTTACCTTCACTGTGTTCTCTCTCTATTCCTGTTACCCTCACTGTTTTCTTTCTCTCTATTCCTGTTACCCTCACAGTGTTCTCTCTCTCTATTCCTGTTATCCTCACTATGTTCTCTCTCTATTCCTGTTAACCTCACTGTGTTCTCTCGCTCTATTCCTGTTACCCTCACTGTGTTCTCTCTCTATTCCTGTTACCCTCACTGTGTTCTTTCTCTCTATTCCTGTTACCCTCACTGTGTTCTCTCTCTCTATTCCTGTTACCCTCACTGTGTTCTCTCTCTATTTCTATTACCCTTACTGTGTTCTCTCTATCTATACCCGTTACCCTCACTGTGTTCTCTCTCTCAATTCCTGTTACCTTCACTGTTTTCTCTCTCTCTATTCCTGTTACCCTCACTGTGTTCTCTCTCTATTTCTGTTACCCTCACTGTGTTCTCTCTCTCTATTCCTGTTATCCTCACTGTGTTCTCTCTCTCTATTCCTGTTACCCTTACTGTGTTCTCTCTCTCTATTCCTGTTACCCTAACTGTGTTCTCTCTCTCTATTCCTGTTACCCTCACTGTGTTCTCTCTCTATTCCTGTTACCCTCACTGTGTTCTTTACTCTATTTCTGTTACCTCACTGTGTTCTCTCTCTCTATTCCTGTTACCCTCACTATGTTCTCTCTCTATTTCTGTTACCCTCACTGTGTTCTCTCTCTCTATTCCTGTTACCCTCACTGTGTTCTCTCTCTATACCTGTTACCCTCACTGTGTTCTCTCCCTCTTCCTGTGACCCTCACTGTGTTCTCTCTCTCCATTCCTGTTACCCTCACTGTGTTTTCTCTCTTTATTCCTGTTACCCTCACTGTGTTCTCTCTCTCTATTCCTGTTTCCCTCACTGTGTTCTCTCCCTCTATTCCTGTTACCCTCACTGTGTTCACTCTCTCTCTTCCTGTTACCCTAACTCTGTTCTCTCTCTACTCCTGTTACCCTCACTGTGTTCTCTCTCTCTATTCCTGTTACCCTCACTGTGTTCTCCCTCTATTCCTGTTACCCTCACTGTGTTCTCTCTCTCCATTCCTGTTACCCTCACTGTGTTTTCTCTCTTTATTCCTGTTACCCTCACTGTGTTCTCTCTCTCTATTCCTGTTTCCCTTACTGTGTTCTCTCCCTCTATTCAGTTAAACTCACTGTGTTCTCTCTCTCTCTATTCCCGTTACCTTCACTGTGTTCTCTCCCTCTATTCCTGTTATCCTCACTGTGTTCTCTATCTCTATTCCTGTTATCCTCACTGTGATCTCTCTCTCTATTCCTGTTACCCTCACTGTGTTCTCTCTCTATTCCTGTTACCCTCACTGAGTTCTCTCTCTCTATTCCTGTTACCCTCACTGTGTTCTCTCTCTATTCCTGTTACCCTCACTGTGTTCTCTCTCTCTATTCCTGTTACCCTCACTGTGTTCTCCCTCTATTCCTGTTACCGTCACTGTGCTCTCTCTCTCTATTCCTGTTACCCTCACTTTGTTCTCTCTCTATTCCTGTTACCCTCACTGTTTTCTTTCTCTCTATTCCTGTTACCCTCACAGTGTTCTCTCTCTCTCTATTCCTGTTACCCTCACTATGTTCTCTCTCTATTCCTGTTACCCTCACTGTGTTCTCTCTCTCTATTCCTGTTACCCTCACTGTGTTCACTCTCTCTATTCCTGTTACCCTCACTGTGTTCTCTCTCTATTCCTATTACCCTCACTGTGTTCTCTCTCTCTATTCCCGTTACCCTCACTGTGTTCTCTCTCTCAATTCCTGTTACCCTCACTGTGTTCTCTCTCTCTATTCCTGTTACCCTAACTGTGTTCACTCTCTCGATTCCTGTTACCCTAACTGTGTTCTCTCTCTATTCCTGTTACCCTCACTGTGTTCTCCCTCTATTCCTGTTACCCTCACTGTGTTCTCTCTCTCTATTCCTGTTACCCTCACTGTGTTCACTCTCTATTCCTGTTACCCTCACTGTGTTCTCTCTCTCTATTCCTGTTACCCTCACTGTGTTCTCTCCCTCTATTCCTGTTACCCTCACTGTGTTATCTCTCTCTATTCCCGTTACCCTCACTGTGTTCTCTCTCTCTATTCCCGTTACCTTCATTGTGTTTTCTCCCTCTATTCCTTTTACCCTCACTGTGTTCTCTCTCTATTCCTGTTACCCTCACTGTGTTCTCTCTCTATTCCTGTTACCCTCACTGTGTTCTCTCTCTCTATTCCTGTTAGCCTCACTTAGTTCTCTCCCTCTATTCCTGTTATCCTCACTGTGTTCTCTCTCTCTATTCCCGTTACCATCACTGTGTTCTCTCTTTCTATTCCCGTTACCCTCACTGTGTTCTCTCTCTCTATTCCTGTTACCCTCACTGTGTTCTCTCTCTCTCTATTCCCGTTACCTTCACTGTGTTCTCTCTCTATTCCTGTTACCCTCACTGTTTTCTTTCTCTCTATTCCTGTTACCCTCACAGTGTTCTCTCTCTCTATTCCTGTTATCCTCACTATGTTCTCTCTCTATTCCTGTTACCCTCACTGTGTTCTCTCGCTCTATTCCTGTTACCCTCACTGTGTTCTCTCTCTATTCCTGTTACCCTCACTGTGTTCTTTCTCTCTATTCCTGTTACCCTCACTGTGTTCTCTCTCTCTATTCCTGTTACCCTCACTGTGTTCTCTCTCTATTTCTATTACCCTTACTGTGTTCTCTCTCTCTATACCCGTTACCCTCACTGTGTTCTCTCTCTCAATTCCTGTTACCTTCACTGTTTTCTCTCTCTCTATTCCTGTTACCCTCACTGTGTTCTCTCTCTCTTTCTGTTACCCTCACTGTGTTCTCTCTCTCTCTTCCTGTTATCCTCACTGTGTTCTCTCTCTCTATTCCTGTTACCCTCACTGTGTTCTCTCTCTCTATTCCTGTTACCCTAACTGTGTTCTCTCTCTCTATTCCTGTTACCCTCACTGTGTTCTCTCTCTATTCCTGTTACCCTCACTGTGTTCTTTACTCTATTTCTGTTACCTCACTGTGTTATCTCTCTCTATTCCTGTTACCCTCACTATGTTCTCTCTCTATTTCTGTTACCCTCACTGTGTTCTCTCTCTCTATTCCTGTTACCCTCACTGTGTTCTATCTCCCTATTTCTGTTACCCTCACTTTGTTCTCCCTCTATTCCTGTTACCCTCACTGTGTTCACTCTCTCTATTCCTGTTACCCTCACTATGTTCTCTCTCTATTCCTGTTACCCTCACTGTGTTCTCTCTCTCTATTCCTGTTACCCTCACTGTGTTCTCTCTCTATTCCTGTTACCCTCACTGCGTTCTCTCTCTCTATTCCTGTTACCCTCACTTTGTTCTCTCTCTATTCCTGTTACCCTCACTGTTTCCTTTCTCTCTATTCCTGTTACCCTCACAGTGTTCTCTCTCTCTATTCCTGTTACCCTCACGATGTTCTCTCTCTATTCCTGTTACCCTCACTGTGTTCTCTCTCTCTATTCCTGTTACCCTCACTGTGTTCTCTCTCTATTCCTGTTACCCTCACTGTGTTCTTTCTCTCTATTCCTGTTACCCTCACTGTGTTCTCTCTCTCTATTCCTGTTACCCTCACTGTGTTCTCTCTCTATTCCTATTACTCTCACTGTGTTCTCTCTCTCTATTCCCGTTACCCTCACTGTGTTCTCTCACTCAATTCCTGTTACCCTCACTGTGTTCTCTCTCTCTATTCCTGTTACCCTCACTGTGTTCTCTCTCTATTTCTGTTACCCTCACTGTGTTCACTCTCTCTATTCCTGTTACCCTCAATGTGTTCTCTCTCTCTATTCCTGTTACCCTCACTGTGTTCTCTCTCTCTATTCCTGTTACCCTAACTGTGTTCTCTCTCTCTATTCCTGTTACCCTCACTGTGTTCACTCTCTATTCCTGTTACCCTCACTGTGTTCTCTCTCTCTATTCCTGTTACCCTCACTGTGTTCTCTCCCTCTATTCCTGTTACCCTCACTGTGTTATCTCTCTCTATTCCCGTTACCCTCACTGTGTTCTCTCTCTCTATTCCCGTTACCTTCATTGGGTTTTCATCCTCTATTCCTGTTACCCTCACTGTGTTCTCTCTCTATTCCTGTTACCCTCACTGTGTTCTCTCTCTATTCCTGTTACCCTCACTGTGTTCTCTCTCTCTATTCCTGTTACCCTCACTGTGTTCTCTCCCTCTATTCCTGTTACCCTCACTGTGTTCTCTATCTCTATACCTGTTACCCTCACTCTGTTCTCTCTCTCTCTATTCCCGTTACCTTCAATGTGTTCTCTCCCTCTATTCCTGTTACCCTCACTGTGTTCTCTCCCTCTATTCCTGTTACCCTCACTGTGTTCTCTCTCTCTCTATTCCCGTTACCTTCACTGTGTTCTCTCCCTGTATTCCTGTTAGCCTCACTGTGTTCTCTCTCTCTATTCCTGTTATCCTCACTGTGTTCTCTCTCTCTATTCCTGTTACCCTCTCTGTGTTCTCTCTCTATTCCTGTTCCCCTCACTGTTTTCTCTCTCTCGATTCCTGTTACCCTCACTATGTTCTCTCTCTCTATTCCTGTTACCCTCACTGTGTTCTCTCTCTCTATTCCTGTTACCCTAACTGTGTTCTCTCTCTCTATTCCTGTTACCCTCACTGTGTTCTCTCTCTATTCCTGTTACCCTCACTGTGTTCTTTACTCTATTTCTGTTACCTCACTTTGTTCTCTCTCTCTATTCCTGTTACCCTCACTATGTTCTCTCTCTATTTCTGTTACCCTCACTGTGTTCTCTCTCTCTATTCCTGTTACCCTCACTGTGTTCTATCTCCCTATTTCTGTTACCCTCACTTTGTTCTCCCTCTATTCCTGTTACCCTCACTGTGTTCACTCTCTCTATTCCTGTTACCTTCACTATGTTCTCTCTCTATTCCTGTTACCCTCACTGTGTTCTCTCTCTCTATTCCTGTTACCCTCACTGTGTTCTCTCTCTATTCCTGTTACCCTCACTGCGTTCTCTCTCTCTATTCCTGTTACCCTCACTTTGTTCACTCTCTATTCCTGTTACCCTCACTGTTTTCTTTCTCTCTATTCCTGTTACCCTCACAGTGTTCTCTCTCTCTATTCCTGTTACCCTCACTATGTTCTCTCTCTATTCCTGTTAGCCTCACTGTGTTCTCTCTCTCTATTCCTGTCACCCTCACTGTGTTCTCTCTCTATTCCTGTTACCCTCACTGTGTTCTTTCTCTCTATTCCTGTTACCCTCACTGTGTTCTCTCTCTCTATTCCTGTTACCCTCACTGTGTTCTCTCTCTATTCCTATTACTCTCACTGTGTTCTCTCTCTCTATTCCCGTTACCCTCACTGTGTTCTCTCTCTCAATTCCTGTTACGCTCACTGTGTTCTCTCTCTCTATTCCTGTTACCGTCACTGTGTTCTCTCTCTATTTCTGTTACCCTCACTGTGTTCTCTCTCTCTATTCCTGTTACCCTCAATGTGTTCTCTCTCTCTATTCCTGTTACCCTCACTGTGTTCTCTCTCTCTATTCCTGTTACCCTAACTGTGTTCTCTCTCTCTATTCCTGTTACCCTCACTGTGTTCACTCTCTATTCCTGTTACCCTCACTGTGTTCTCTCTCACTATTCCTGTTACCCTCACTGTGTTCCCTCCCTCTATTCCTGTTACCCACACTGTGTTATCTCTCTCTATTCCCGTTACCCTCACTGTGTTCTCTCTCTCTATTCCCGTTACCTTCATTGGGTTTTCATCCTCTATTCCTGTTACCCTCACTGTGTTCTCTCTCTATTCCTGTTACCCTCACTGTGTTCTCTCTCTATTCCTGTTACCCTCACTGTGTTCTCTCTCTCTATTCCTGTTACCCTCACTGTGTTCTCTCCCTCTATTCCTGTTACCCTCACTGTGTTCTCTCTCTCTATTCCCGTTACCCTCACTGTGTTCTCTCTTTCTATTCCCGTTACCCTCACTGTGTTCTCTCTCTCTATTCCTGTTACCCTCACTCTGTTCTCTCTCTCTCTATTCCCTTTACCTTCAATGTGTTCTCTCCCTCTATTCCTGTTACCCTCACTGTGTTCTCTCCCTCTATTCCTGTTACCCTCACTGTGTTCTCTCTCTATTCCTGTTACCCTCACTGTGTTCTCTCCCTGTATTCCTGTTAGCCTCACTGTGTTCTCTCTCTCTATTCCTGTTATCCTCACTGTGTTCTCTCTCTCTATTCCTGTTACCCTCTCTGTGTTCTCTCTCTATTCCTGTTACCCTCACTGTTTTCTCTCTCTCGATTCCTGTTACCCTCACTGTGTTCTCTCTCTATTCCTGTTACCCCCACTGTGTTCTCTCTCTCTATTCCTGTTACCGTCACTGTGCTCCCTCTCTATTCCTGTTACCCTCACTGTGTTCTCTCTCTCTATCCTGTTACCCTCACTTTGTTCTCTCTCTATTCCTGTTACCCTCACTTTTTTCTTTCTCTCTATTCCTGTTACCCTCACAGTGTTCTCTCTCTCTATTCCTGTTACCCTCACTATGTTTTCTCTCTATTCCTGTTACCCTCACTGTGTTATCTCTCTCTATTCCCGTTACCCTCACTCTGTTCTCTCTCTATTTCTGTTACCCTCACTGTGTTCTCTCTCTCTATTCCTGTTACCCTCACTGTGTTCTCTCCCTATATTCCTGTTACCCTCATTGTGTTCTCTCTCTCTCTATTCCCGTTACCTTCACTGTGTTCTCTCCCTCTTTTCCTGTTACCCTCACTGTGTTCTCTCTCTCTATTCCTGTTCCCCTCACTGTGTTCTCTCTCTATTCCTGTTACCCTCACTGTGTTCTTTCTCTCTATTCCTGTTACCCTCACTGTGTTCTCTCTCTCTATTCCTGTTCCCTTCACTGTGTTCTCTCTCTATTCCTATTACCCTCACTGTGTTCTCTCTCTCTATTCCCGTTACCCTCACTGTGTTCTCTCTCTCAATTCCTGTTACCCTCACTGTGTTCTCTCCCTCTATTCCTGTTACCCTCACTGTGTTATCTCTCTCTATTCCCGTTACCCTCACTGTGTTCTCTCTCTCTATTCCCGTTACCCTCACTGTGTTCTTTCTCTCTATTCCTGTTACCCTCACTGTGTTCTCTCTCTCTATTCATGTTACCCTCACTGTGTTCTCTCTCTATTCCTATTACCCTCACTGTGTTCTCTCTCTCTATTCCCGTTACCCTCCCTGTGTTCTCTCTCTCATTTCCTGTTACCCTCACTGTGTTCTCTCTCTCTATTCCCGTTACCCTCACTGTGTTCTCTCTCTCATTTCCTGTTACCATCACTGTGTTCTCTCTCTCTATTCCTGTTACCCTCACTGTGTTCTCTCTCTATTTCTGTTACCCTCACTGTGTTCTCTCTCTCTATTCCTGTTACCCTCAATGTGTTCTCTCTCTCTATTCCTGTTACCCTCACTGTGTTCTCTCTCTCTATTCCTGTTACCCAAACTGTGTTCACTCTCTCAATTCCTGTTACCCTAACTGTGTTCTCTCTCTATTCCTGTTACCCTCACTGTGTTCTTTACTCTATTCCTGTTACCCTCACTGTGTTCTCTCTCTCTATTCCTGTTACCCTCACTGTGTTCTCTCTCTCTATTCCTGTTACCCTCACTGTGTTCTATCTCTCTATTCCTGTTACCCTCACTGTGTTCTCCCTCTATTCCTGTTACCCTCACTGTGTTCTCTCTCTCTATTCCTGTTACCCTCACTGTGTTCACTCTCTATTCCTGTTACCCTCACTGTGTTCTCTCTCACTATTCCTGTTACCCTCACTGTGTTCCCTCCCTCTATTCCTGTTACCCTCACTGTGTTATCTCTCTCTATTCCCGTTACCCTCACTGTGTTCTCTCTCTCTATTCCCGTTACCTTCATTGGGTTTTCATCCTCTATTCCTGTTACCCTCACTGTGTTCTCTCTCTATTCCTGTTACCCTCACTGTGTTCTCTCTCTATTCCTGTTACCCTCACTGTGTTCTCTCTCTCTATTCCTGTTACCCTCACTGTGTTCTCTCCCTCTATTCCTGTTACCCTCACTGTGTTCTCTCTCTCTATTCCCGTTACCCTCACTGTGTTCTCTCTTTCTATTCCCGTTACCCTCACTGTGTTCTCTCTCTCTATTCCTGTTACCCTCACTCTGTTCTCTCTCTCTCTATTCCCGTTACCTTCAATGTGTTCTCTCCCTCTATTCCTGTTACCCTCACTGTGTTCTCTCCCTCTATTCCTGTTACCCTCACTGTGTTCTCTCTCTATTCCTGTTACCCTCACTGTGTTCTCTCCCTGTATTCCTGTTAGCCTCACTGTGTTCTCTCTCTCTATTCCTGTTATCCTCACTGTGTTCTCTCTCTCTATTCCTGTTACCCTCTCTGTGTTCTCTCTCTATTCCTGTTACCCTCACTGTTTTCTCTCTCTCGATTCCTGTTACCCTCACTGTGTTCTCTCTCTATTCCTGTTACCCCCACTGTGTTCTCTCTCTCTATTCCTGTTACCGTCACTGTGCTCCCTCTCTATTCCTGTTACCCTCACTGTGTTCTCTCTCTCTATCCTGTTACCCTCACTTTGTTCTCTCTCTATTCCTGTTACCCTCACTTTTTTCTTTCTCTCTATTCCTGTTACCCTCACAGTGTTCTCTCTCTCTATTCCTGTTACCCTCACTATGTTTTCTCTCTATTCCTGTTACCCTCACTGTGTTATCTCTCTCTATTCCCGTTACCCTCACTCTGTTCTCTCTCTATTTCTGTTACCCTCACTGTGTTCTCTCTCTCTATTCCTGTTACCCTCACTGTGTTCTCTCCCTATATTCCTGTTACCCTCATTGTGTTCTCTCTCTCTATTCCCGTTTCCCTCACTGTGTTCTCTCTTTCTATTCCCGTTACCCTCACTGTGTTCTCTCTCTCTATTCCTGTTACCCTCACTGTGTTCTCTCTCTCTCTATTCCCGTTACCTTCACTGTGTTCTCTCCCTCTTTTCCTGTTACCCTCACTGTGTTCTCTCTCTCTATTCCTGTTCCCCTCACTGTGTTCTCTCTCTATTCCTGTTACCCTCACTGTGTTCTTTCTCTCTATTCCTGTTACCCTCACTGTGTTCTCTCTCTCTATTCCTGTTCCCTTCACTGTGTTCTCTCTCTATTCCTATTACCCTCACTGTGTTCTCTCTCTCTATTCCCGTTACCCTCACTGTGTTCTCTCTCTCAATTCCTGTTACCCTCACTGTGTTCTCTCCCTCTATTCCTGTTACCCTCACTGTGTTATCTCTCTCTATTCCCGTTACCCTCACTGTGTTCTCTCTCTCTATTCCCGTTACCCTCACTGTGTTCTTTCTCTCTATTCCTGTTACCCTCACTGTGTTCTCTCTCTCTATTCATGTTACCCTCACTGTGTTCTCTCTCTATTCCTATTACCCTCACTGTGTTCTCTCTCTCTATTCCCGTTACCCTCCCTGTGTTCTCTCTCTCATTTCCTGTTACCCTCACTGTGTTCTCTCTCTCTATTCCCGTTACCCTCACTGTGTTCTCTCTCTCATTTCCTGTTACCATCACTGTGTTCTCTCTCTCTATTCCTGTTACCCTCACTGTGTTCTCTCTCTATTTCTGTTACCCTCACTGTGTTCTCTCTCTCTATTCCTGTTACCCTCAATGTGTTCTCTCTCTCTATTCCTGTTACCCTCACTGTGTTCTCTCTCTCTATTCCTGTTACCCAAACTGTGTTCACTCTCTCAATTCCTGTTACCCTAACTGTGTTCTCTCTCTATTCCTGTTACCCTCACTGTGTTCTTTACTCTATTCCTGTTACCCTCACTGTGTTCTCTCTCTCTATTCCTGTTACCCTCACTGTGTTCTCTCTCTCTATTCCTGTTACCCTCACTGTGTTCTATCTCTCTATTCCTGTTACCCTCACTGTGTTCTCCCTCTATTCCTGTTACCCTCACTGTGTTCTCTCTCTCTATTCCTGTTACCCTCACTGTGTTCACTCTCTATTCCTGTTCCCCTCACTGTGTTCTCTCTCTCTATTCCTGTTACACTCACTGTGTTCTCTCCCTCTATTCCTGTTACCCTCACAGTGTTATCTCTCTCTATTCCCGTTACCCTCACTGTGTTCTCTCTCTCTATTCCCGTTACCTTCATTGGGTTTTCTCCCTCTATTCCTGTTACCCTCACTGTGTTCTCTCTCTATTCCTGTTACCCTCACTGTGTTCTCTCTCTATTTCTGTTACACTCACTGTGTTCTCTCTCTCTATTCCTGTTACCCTCACTGTGTTCTCTCTCTCTATTCCTGTTACCCTCACTGTTTTCTCTCTCTCTATTCCCGTTTCCCTCACTGTGTTCTCTCTTTCTATTCCCGTTACCCTCACTGTGTTCTCTCTCTCTATTCCTGTTACCCTCACTGTGTTCTCTCTCTCTCTATTCCCGTTACCTTCACTGTGTTCTCTCCCTCTATTCCTGTTACCCTCACTTTGTTCTCTCTCTCTATTCCTGTTACCCTCACTGTGTTCTCTCTCTATTCCTGTTACCCTCACTGTGTTCTTTCTCTCTATTCCTGTTACCCTCACTGTGTTCTCTCTCTCTATTCCCGTTACCCTCACTGTGTTCTCTCTCTCAATTCCTGTTACCCTCACTGTGTTCTCTCCCTCTATTCCTGTTACCCTCACTGTGTTGTCTCTCTCTATTCCCGTTACCCTCACTGTGTTCTCTCTCTCTATTCCCGTTACCTTCATTGGGTTTTCTCCCTCTATTCCTGTTACCCTCACTGTGTTCTCTCTCTATTCCTGTTACCCTCACTGTGTTCTCTCTATATTTCTGTTACCCTCACTGTGTTCTCTCTCTCTATTCCTGTTACCCTCACTGTGTTCTCTCCCTCTATTCCTGTTACCCTCACTGTGTTCTCTCTCTCTATTCCCGTTACCATCACTGTGTTCTCTCTTTCTATTCCCGTTACCCTCACTGTGTTCTCTCTCTCTATTCCTGTTACCCTCACTGCGTTCTCTCTCTCTCTATTCCCGTTACCTTCACTGTGTTCTCTCCCTCTATTCCTGTTACCCTCACTGTGTTCTCTCTCTCTATTCCTGTTACCCTCACTGTGTTCTCTCTCTATTCCTGTTACCCTCACTGTGTTCTTTCTCTCTATTCCTGTTACCCTCACTGTGTTCTCTCTCTCTATTCCTGTTACCCTCACTGTGTTCTCTCTCTATTCCTATTACACTCACTGTGTTCTCTCTCTCTATTCCCATTACCCTCACTGTGTTCTCTCTCTCAATTCCTGTTACCCTCACTGTGTTCTCTCTCTCTATTCCTGTTACCCTCACTGTGTTCTCTCTCTATTTCTGTTACCCTCACTGTGTTCTCTCTCTCTATTCCTGTTACCCTCAATGTGTTCTCTCTCTCTATTCCTGTTACCCTCACTGTGTTCTCTCTCTCTATTCCTGTTACCCTAACTGTGTTCACTCTCTCTATTCCTGTTACCCTAACTGTGTTCTCTCTCTATTCCCGTTACCCTCACTGTGTTCTCTCTCTCATTTCCTGTTACCCTCACTGTGTTCTCTCTCTCTATTCCTGTTACCCTCACTGTGTTCTCTCTCTATTTCTGTTACCCTCACTGTGTTCTCTCTCTCTATTCCTGTTACCCTCAATGTGTTCTCTCTCTCTATTCCTGTTACCCTCACTGTGTTCTCTCTCTCTATTCCTGTTACCCAAACTGTGTTCACTCTCTCTATTCCTGTTACCCTAACTGTGTTCTCTCTCTATTCCTGTTACCCTCACTGTGTTCTTTACTCTATTCCTGTTACCCTCACTGTGTTCTATCTCTCTATTCCTGTTACCCTCACTGTGTTCTCCCTCTATTCCTGTTACCCTCACTGTGTTCTCTCTCTCTATTCCTGTTACCCTCACTGTGTTCACTCTCTATTCCTGTTCCCCTCACTGTGTTCTCTCTCTCTATTCCTGTTACACTCACTGTGTTCTCTCCCTCTATTCCTGTTACCCTCACTGTGTTATCTCTCTCTATTCCCGTTACCCTCACTGTGTTCTCTCTCTCTATTCCCGTTACCTTCATTGGGTTTTCTCCCTCTATTCCTGTTACCCTCACTGTGTTCTCTCTCTGTTCCTGTTACCCTCACTGTGTTCTCTCTCTATTTCTGTTACCCTCACTGTGTTCTCTCTCTCTATTCCTGTTACCCTCACTGTGTTCTCTCTCTCTATTCCTGTTACCCTCACTGTGTTCTTTCTCTCTATTCCCGTTTCCCTCACTGTGTTCTCTCTTTCTATTCCCGTTACCCTCACTGTGTTCTCTCTCTCTATTCCTGTTACCCTCACTGTGTTCTCTCTCTCTCTATTCCCGTTACCTTCACTGTGTTCTCTCCCTCTATTCCTGTTACCCTCACTTTGTTCTGTCTCTCTATTCCTGTTACCCTCACTGTGTTCTCTCTCTATTCCTGTTACCCTCACTGTGTTCTTTCTCTCTATTCCTGTTACCCTCACTGTGTTCTCTCTCTCTATTCCTGTTACCTTCACTGTGTTCTCTCTCTATTCCTATTACCCTCACTGTGTTCTCTCTCTCTATTCCCGTTACCCTCACTGTGTTCTCTCTCTCAATTCCTGTTACCCTCACTGTGTTCTCTCCCTCTATTCCTGTTACCCTCACTGTGTTATCTCTCTCTATTCCCGTTACCCTCACTGTGTTCTCTCTCTCTATTCCCGTTACATTCATTGGGTTTTCTCCCTCTATTCCTGTTACCCTCACTGTGTTCTCTCTCTATTCCTGTTACCCTCACTGTGTTCTCTCTATATTTCTGTTACCCTCACTGTGTTCTCTCTCTCTATTCCTGTTACCCTCACTGTGTTCTCTCCCTCTATTCCTGTTACCCTCACTGTGTTCTCTCTCTCTATTCCCGTTACCATCACTGTGTTCTCTCTTTCTATTCCCGTTACCCTCACTGTGTTCTCTCTCTCTATTCCTGTTACCCTCACTGTGTTCTCTCTCTCTCTATTCCCGTTACCTTCACTGTGTTCTCTCCCTCTATTCCTGTTACCCTCACTGTGTTCTCTCTCTCTCTATTCCTGTTACCCTCACTGTGTTCTCTCTCTATTCCTGTTACCCTCACTGTGTTCTCTCTCTCTATTCCTGTTACCCTCACTGTGTTCTCTCCCTCTATTCCTGTTACCCTCACTGTGTTCTCTCTCTCTATTCCCGTTACCATCACTGTGTTCTCTCTTTCTATTCCTGTTACCCTCAATGTGTTCTCTCTCTCTATTCCTGTTACCCTCACTGTGTTCTCTCTCTCTATTCCTGTTACCCAAACTGTGTTCACTCTCTCTATTCCTGTTACCCTAACTGTGTTCTCTCTCTTTTCCTGTTACCCTCACTGTGTTCTTTACTCTATTCCTGTTACCCTCACTGTGTTCTATCTCTCTATTCCTGTTACCCTCACTGTGTTCTCCCTCTATTCCTGTTACCCTCACTGTGTTCTCTCTCTCTATTCCTGTTACCCTCACTGTGTTCACTCTCTATTCCTGTTCCCCTCACTGTGTTCTCTCTCTCTATTCCTGTTACACTCACTGTGTTCTCTCCCTCTATTCCTGTTACCCTCACTGTGTTATCTCTCTCTATTCCCGTTACCCTCACTGTGTTCTCTCTCTCTATTCCCGTTACCTTCATTGGGTTTTCTCCCTCTATTCCTGTTACCCTCACTGTGTTCTCTCTCTGTTCCTGTTACCCTCACTGTGTTCTCTCTCTATTTCTGTTACCCTCACTGTGTTCTCTCTCTCTATTCCTGTTACCCTCACTGTGTTCTCTCTCTCTATTCCTGTTACCCTCACTGTGTTCTTTCTCTCTATTCCCGTTTCCCTCACTGTGTTCTCTCTTTCTATTCCCGTTACCCTCACTGTGTTCTCTCTCTCTATTCCTGTTACCCTCACTGTGTTCTCTCTCTCTCTATTCCCGTTACCTTCACTGTGTTCTCTCCCTCTATTCCTGTTACCCTCACTTTGTTCTCTCTCTCTATTCCTGTTACCCTCACTGTGTTCTCTCTCTATTCCTGTTACCCTCACTGTGTTCTTTCTCTCTATTCCTGTTACCCTCACTGTGTTCTCTCTCTCTATTCCTGTTACCTTCACTGTGTTCTCTCTCTATTCCTATTACCCTCACTGTGTTCTCTCTCTCTATTCCCGTTACCCTCACTGTGTTCTCTCTCTCAATTCCTGTTACCCTCACTGTGTTCTCTCCCTCTATTCCTGTTACCCTCACTGTGTTATCTCTCTCTATTCCCGTTACCCTCACTGTGTTCTCTCTCTCTATTCCCGTTACATTCATTGGGTTTTCTCCCTCTATTCCTGTTACCCTCACTGTGTTCTCTCTCTATTCCTGTTACCCTCACTGTGTTCTCTCTATATTTCTGTTACCCTCACTGTGTTCTCTCTCTCTATTCCTGTTACCCTCACTGTGTTCTCTCCCTCTATTCCTGTTACCCTCACTGTGTTCTCTCTCTCTATTCCCGTTACCATCACTGTGTTCTCTCTTTCTATTCCCGTTACCCTCACTGTGTTCTCTCTCTCTATTCCTGTTACCCTCACTGTGTTCTCTCTCTCTCTATTCCCGTTACCTTCACTGTGTTCTCTCCCTCTATTCCTGTTACCCTCACTGTGTTCTCTCTCTCTCTATTCCTGTTACCCTCACTGTGTTCTCTCTCTATTCCTGTTACCCTCACTGTGTTCTTTCTCTCTATTCCTGTTACCCTCACTGTGTTCTCTCTCTCTATTCCTGTTACCCTCACTGTGTTCTCTCTCTATTCCTATTACACTCACTGTGTTCTCTCTCTCTATTCCCATTACCCTCACTGTGTTCTCTCTCTCAATTCCTGTTACCCTCACTGTGTTCTCTCTCTCTATTCCTGTTACCCTCACTGTGTTCTCTCTCTATTTCTGTTACCCTCACTGTGTTCTCTCTCTCTATTCCTGTTACCCTCAATGTGTTCTCTCTCTCTATTCCTGTTACCCTCACTGTGTTCTCTCTCTCTATTCCTGTTACCCTAACTGTGTTCACTCTCTCTATTCCTGTTACCCTAACTGTGTTCTCTCTCTATTCCTGTTACCCTCACTGTGTTCTTTACTCTATTCCTGTTACCCTCACTGTGTTCTCTCTCTCTATTCCTGTTACCCTCACTGTGTTCTATCTCTCTATTCCTGTTACCCTCACTGTGTTCTCCCTCTATTCCTTTTACCCTCACTGTGTTCTCTCTCTCTATTCCTGTTACCCTCACTGTGTTCACTCTCTATTCCTGTTACCCTCACTGTGTTCCCTCTCTCTATCCCTGTTACACTCACTGTGTTCTCTCCCTCTATTCCTGTTACCCTCACTGTGTTATCTCTCTCTATTCCCGTTACCCTCACTGTGTTCTCTCTCTCTATTCCCGTTACCTTCATTGGGTTTTCTCCCTCTATTCCTGTTACCCTCACTCTGTTCTCTCTCTATTCCTGTTACCCTCACTGTGTTCTCTCTCTATTTCTGTTACCCTCACTGTGTTCTCTCTCTCTATTCCTGTTACCCTCACTGTGTTCTCTCCCTCTATTCCTGTTACCCTCACTGTGTTCTCTCTCTCTATTCCCGTTACCCTCACTGGGTTCTCTCTTTCTATTCCCGTTACTTTCACTGTGTTCTCTCTCTCTATTCCTGTTACCCTCACTGTGTTCTCTCTCTCTCTATTCCCGTTACCTTCACTGTGTTCTCTCCCTCTATTCCTGTAACCCTCACTGTGTTCTCTCCCTCTATTCCTGTTACCCTCACTGTGTTCTCTCTCTCTCTATTCCCGTTACCTTCACTGTGTTCTCTCTCTCTATTCCTGTTATCCTCACTGTGTTCTCTCTCTCTATTCCTGTTACCCTCTCTGTGTTCTCTCTCTATTCCTGTTACCCTCACTGTTTTCTCTCTCTCGATTCCTGTTACCCTCACTGTGTTCTCTCTCTATTCCTGTTACCCTCACTGTGTTCTCTCTCTCTATTCCTGTTACCCTCACTGTGTTCTCTCTCTATTCCTGTTACCCTCACTGTGTTATCTCTCTCTATCCTGTTACCCTCACTTTGTTCTCTCTCTATTCCTGTTACCCTCACTGTTTTCTTTCTCTCTATTCCTGTTACCCTCACAGTGTTCTCTCTCTCTATTCCTGTTACCCTCACTATGTTCTCTCTCTATTCCTGTTACCCTCACTGTGTTCTCTCTCTCTATTCCTGTTACCCTCACTGTGTTCTCTCTCTATTCCTGTTACCCTCACTGTGTTCTTTCTCTCTATTCCTGTTACCCTCACTGTGTTCTCTCTCTCTATTCCTGTTACCCTCACTGTGTTCTCTCTCTATTTCTATTCCCCTGACTGTGTTCTCTCTCTCTATACCCGTTACCCTCACTGTGTTCTCTCTCTCAATTCCTGTTACCCTCACTGTTTTCTCCCTCTCTATTCCTGTTACCCTCACTGTGTTCTCTCTCTCGATACCCGTTACCCTCACTGTGTTCTCTCTCTCAATTCCTGTTACCCTCACTGTTTTCTCTCTCTCTATTCCTGTTACCCTCACTGTGTTCTCTCTCTATTTCTGTTACCCTCACTGTGTTCTCTCTCTCTATTCCTGTTACCCTCAATGTGTTCTCTCTCTCTATTCCTGTTACCTCACTGTCTTCTCTCTCTCTATTCCTGTTACCCTCACTGTGTTCTCTCTCTCTATTCCTGTTACCCTCACTGTGTTCTCTCTCTATTCCTGTTACCCTCACTGTGTTCTTTCTCTCTATTCCTGTTACCCTCACTGTGTTCTCTCTCTCTATTCCTGTTACCCTCACTGTGTTCTCTCTCTATTCCTATTACCCTCACTGTTTTCTCTCTCTCTATTCCCGTTACCCTCACTGTGTTCTCTCTCTCAATTCCTGTTACCCTCACTGTGTTCTCTCTCTCTATTCCTGTTACCCTCACTGTGTTCTCTCTCTATTTCTGTTACCCTTACTGTGTTCTCTCTCTCTATTCCTGTTACCCTCAATGTGTTCTCTCTCTATATTCCTGTTACCCTCACTGTGTTCTCTCTCTCTGTTCCTGTTACCCTAACTGTGTTCACTCTCTCTATTCCTGTTACCCTAACTGTGTTCTCTCTCTATTCCTGTTACCCTCACTGTGTTCTTTACTCTGTTCCTGTTACCCTCACTGTGTTCTCTCTCTCTATTCCTGTTACCCTCACTGTGTTCTATCTCTATATTCCTGTTACCCTCACTGTGTTCTCCCTCTATTCCTGTTACCCTCACTGTGTTCTCTCTCTCTATTCCTGTTACCCTCACTGTGTTCACTCTCTATTCCTGTTACCCTCACTGTGTTCCCTCTCTCTATTCCTGTTACACTCACTGTGTTCTCTCCCTCTATTCCTGTTACCCTCACTGTGTTATCTCTCTCTATTCCCGTTACCCTCACTGTGTTCTCTCTCTCTATTCCCGTTACCTTCATTGGGTTTTCTCACTCTATTCCTGTTACCCTCACTGTGTTCTCTCTCTATTCCTGTTACCCTCACTGTGTTCTCTCTCTATTTCTGTTACCCTCACTGTGTTCTCTCTCTCTATTCCTGTTACCCTCACTGTGTTCTCTCCCTCTATTCCTGTTACCCTCACTGTGTTCTCTCTCTCTATTCCCGTTACCCTCACTGTGTTCTCTCTTTCTATTCCCGTTACCCTCACTGTGTACTCTCTCTCTATTCCTGTTACCCTCACTGTGTTCTCTCTCTCTCTATTCCCGTTACCTTCACTGTGTTCTCTCCCTCTATTCCTGTTACCCTCACTGTGTTCTCTCCCTCTATTCCTGTTACCCTCACTGTGTTCTCTCTCGCTCTATTCCCGTTACCTTCACTGTGTTCTCTCCCTGTATTCCTGTTATCCTCACTGTGTTCTCTCTCTCTATTCCTGTTATCCTCACTGTTTTCTCTCTCTCGATTCCTGTTACCCTCACTGTGTTCTCTCTCTATTCGTGTTACCCTCACTGTGTTCTCTCTCTCTATTCCTGTTACCCTCACTGTGTTCTCTCTCTATTCCTGTTACCCTCACTGTGTTATCTCTCTCTATCCTGTTACCCTCACTTTGTTCTCTCTCTATTCCTTTTACCCTCACTGTTTTCTTTCTCTCTATTCCTGTTACCCTCACAGTGTTCTCTCTCTCTATTCCTGTTACCCTCACTATGTTCTCTCTCTATTCCTGTTACCCTCACTGTGTTCTCTCTCTCTATTCCTGTTACCCTCACTGTGTTCTCTCTCTATTCCTGTTACCCTCACTGTGTTCTTTCTCTCTATTCCTGTTACCCTCACTGTGTTCTCTCTCTCTATTCCTGTTACCCTCACTGTGTTCTCTCTCTATTTCTATTCCCCTTACTGTGTTCTCTCTCTCTATACCCGTTACCCTCACTGTGTTCTCTCTCTCAATTCCTGTTACCCTCACTGTTTTCTCTCTCTCTATTCCTGTTACCCTCACTGTGTTCTCTCTCTATTTCTGTTACCCTCACTGTGTTCTCTCTCTCTATTCCTGTTACCCTCAATGTGTTCTCTCTCTATTTCTGTTACCCTCACTGTGTTCTCTCTCTCTATTCCTGTTACCCTCACTGTGTTCTCTCTCCCTATTCCTGTTACACTCACTTTGTTCTCCCTCTATTCATGTTACCCTCACTGTTTTCACTCTCTCTATTCCTGTTACCCTCACTGTGTTCTCTCTCGATTCCTGTTACCCTCACTGTGTTCTCTCTCTCTATTCCTGTTACCCTCACTGAGTTCTCTCTCACTATTTCCATTACCTTCACTGTGTTCTCTCCCTCTCTTCCTGTTATCCTCACTGTGTTCTCTCTCTCTATTCCTGTTACCCTCACTGTGTTCTCTCTCTATTCCTGTTACCCTCACTGTGTTCTCTCTCTCTATTCCTGTTACCCTCACTGTGTTCTCTCTCTATTCCTGTTACCCTCACTGTGTTCTCTCTCTCTATTCCTGTTACCCTCACTGTTTTCTCTCTCTATTCCTGTTACCCTCACTGCCTTCTCTCTCTCTATTCCTGTTACCCTCACTTTGTTCTCTCTCTATTCCTGTTCCCCTCACTGTGTTCTTTCTCTCTATTCATGTTACCTCACAGTGTTCTCTCTCTCTATTCCTGTTACCCTCACTATGTTCTCTCTCTATTCCTGTTACCCTCACTGTGTTCTCTCTCTCTATTCCTGTTACCCTCACTGTGTTCTCTCTCTATTCCTGTTACCCTCACTGTGTTCTTTCTCTCTATTCCTGTTACCCTCACTGTGTTCTCACTCTCTATTCCTGTTACCCTCACTGTGTTCTCTCTCTCAATTCCTGTTACCCTCACTGTGTTCTCTCTCTCTATTCCTGTTACCCTCACAGTGTTCTCTCTCTATTTCTGTTACCCTCACTGTGTTCTCTCTCTCTATTCCTGTTACCCTCAATGTGTTCTCTCTCTATTCCTGTTACCCTCACTGTGTTCTTTCTCTCTATTCCTGTTACCCTCACTGTGTTCTCTCTCTCTATTCCTGTTACCCTCACTGTGTTCTCTCTCTATTTCTATTACCCTTACTGTGTTCTCTCTCTCTATACCCGTTACCCTCACTGTGTTCTCTCTCTCAATTCCTGTTACCCTCACTGTTTTCTCTCTCTCTATTCCTGTTACCCTCACTGTGTTCTCTCTCTATTTCTGTTACCCTCACTGAGTTCTCTCTCTCTATTCCTGTTACCCTCAATGTGTTCTCTCTCTCTATTCCTGTTACCCTCACTGTGTTCTCTCTCTTTATTCCTGTTACCCTCACTGTGTTCTTTACTCTATTTCTGTTACGCTCACTGTGTTCTCTCGCTCTATTCCTGTTACCCTCACTATGTTCTCTCTCTATTTCTGTTACCCTCACTGTGTTCTCTCTCTCTATTCCTGTTACCCTCACTGTGTTCTCTCTCCCTATTCCTGTTACCCTCACTTTGTTCTCCCTCTATTCCTGTTACCCTCACTGTGTTCACTCTCTCTATTCCTGTTACCCTCACTGTGTTCTCTCTCTATTCCTGTTACCCTCACTGTGTTCTCTCTCTATTCCTGTTACCCTCACTGTGTTCTCTCTCTCTATTACTGTTACCCTCACTGTGTTCTCTCTCTATTCCTGTTACCCTCACTGTGTTCTTTCTCTCTATTCCTGTTACCCTCACTGTGTTCTCTCTCTCTATTCCTGTTACCCTCACTGTGTTCTCTCTCTATTTCTATTACCCTTACTGTGTTCTCTCTCTCTATACCCGTTACCCTCACTGTGTTCTCTCTCTCAATTCCTGTTACCCTCACTGTTTTCTCTCTCTATTCCTGTTACCCTCACTGTGTTCACTCTCTCTATTCCTGTTACCCTCACTGTGTTCTCTCTCTATTCCTGTTACCCTCACTGTGTTCTCTCTCTATTCCTGTTACCCTCACTGTGTTCTCTCTCTCTATTACTGTTACCCTCACTGTGTTCTCTCTCTATTCCTGTTACCCTCAATGTGTTCTCTCTCTCTATACCCGTTACCCTCACTGTGTTCTCTCTCTCAATTCCTGTTATCCTCACTTTGTTCTCCCTCTATTCCTGTTACCCTCACTGTGTTCACTCTCTCTATTCCTGTTACCCTCACTGTGTTCTCTCTCTATTCCTGTTACATTCACTGTGTTCTCTCTCTATTCCTGTTACCCTCACTGTGTTCACTCTCTCTATTACTGTTACCCTCACTGTGTTCTCTCTCTATTCCTGTTACCCTCACTGTGTTCTCTCTCTCTATCCTGTTACCCTCACTTTGTTCTCTCTGTATTCCTGTTACCCTCACTGTTTTCTTTCTCTCTATTCCTGTTACAGTCACAGTGTTCTCTCTCTCTATTCCTGTTACCCTCACTGTGTTCTCTCTATCTATTCCTGTTACCCTCACTGTGTTCTCTCTCTCTATTCCTGTTACCCTCACTGTGTTCTCTCTCTATTCCTGTTACCCTCACTGTGTTCTCTCTCTCAATTCCTGTTACCCTCACTGTTTTCTCTCTCTCTATTCCTGTTACCCTCACTGTGTTCTCTCTCTATTTCTGTTACGCTCACTGTCTTCTCTCTCTCTATTCCTGTTAGCCTCAATGTGTTCTCTCTCTCTATTCCTGTTACCCTCACTGTGTTCTCTCTCTCTATTCCTGTTACCCTAACTGTGTTCTCTCTCTCTATTCCTGTTCCCCTCACTGTGTTCTCTCTCTATTCCTGTTACCCTCACTGTGTTCTTTACTCTATTTCTGTTACCCTCACTGTGTTCTCTCTCTCTGTTCCTGTTACCCTCACTATGTTCTCTCTCTATTTCTGTTACCCTCACTGTGTTCTCTCTCTCTATTCCTGTTATCCTCACTGTGTTCTATCTCCCTATTCCTGTTACGCTCACTTTGTTCTCCCTCTATTCCTGTTACCCTCACTGTGTTCACTCTCTCTATTCCTGTTACCCTCACTGTGTTCTTTCTCTATTCCTGTTACCCTCACTGTGTTCTCTCTCACTATTTCCTTTACCTTCACTGTGTTCTCTTCCTCTATTCCTGTTATCCTCACTGTGTTCTCTCTCTCTATTCCTGTTACCCTCACTGTGTTCTCTCTCTATTCCTGTTACCCTCACTGTATTCTCTCTCTCTATTCCTGTTACCCTCACTGTGTTCTCTCTCTATTCCTGTTACCCTCACTGTGTTCTCTCTCTCTATTCCTGTTACCCTCACTTTGTTCTCTCGCTATTCCTGTTACCCTCACTGCGTTCTCTCTCTCTATTCCCGTTATCCTCACTGTGTTCTCTCTTTCTATTCCCGTTACCCTCACTGTGTTCTCTCTCTCTATTCCTGTTACCCTCACTGTGTTCTCTCTCTCTCTATTCCCGTTACCTTCACTGTGTTCTCTCCCTGTATTCCTGTTATCCTCACTGTGTTCTCTCTCTCTATTCCTGTTATCCTCACTGTGTTCTCTCTCTCTATTCCTGTTACCCTCTCTGTGTTCTCTCTCTATTCCTGTTACCCTCACTGTTTTCTCTCTCTCGATTCCTGTTACCCTCACTGTGTTCTCTCTCTATTCATGTTACCCTCACTGTGTTCTCTCTCTCTATTCCTGTTACCCTCACTGTGTTCTCTCTCTATTCCTGTTACCCTCACTGTGTTATCTCTCTCTATCCTGTTACCCTCACTTTGTTCTCTCTCTATTCCTGTTAACCTCACTGTTTTCTTTCTCTCTATTCCAGTTACCCTCACAGTGTTCTCTCACTCTATTCCTGTTACCCTCACTATGTTCTCTCTCTATTCCTGTTACCCTCACTGTGTTCTCTCTCTCTATTCCTGTTACCCTCACTGTGTTCTCTCTCTATTCCTGTTACCCTCACTGTGTTCTTTCTCTCCATTCCTGGTCCCCTCACTCTGTTCTCTCTCTATTTCTATTCCCCTTACTGTGTTCTCTCTCTCTATACCCGTTACCCTCACTGTGTTCTCTCTCTCAATTCCTGTTACCCTCACTTTGTTCTCTCTCTCTATTCCTGTTACCCTCACTGTGTTCACTCTCTCTATTCCTGTTACCCTCACTGTGTTCACTCTCTATTCCTGTTACCCTCACTGTGTTCTCTCTCTCTATTCCTGTTACCCTCACTGTGTTCTCTCCCTCTATTCATGTTACCCTCACTGTGTTATCTCTCTCTATTCCCGTTACCCTCACTGTGTTCTCTCTCTCTATTCCCGTTACCTTAATTGGGTTTTCTCCCTCTATTCCTGTTACCCTCACTGTGTTCTCTCTCTATTCCAGTTACCCTCACTGTGTTCTCTCTCTATTCCTGTTACCCTCACTGTGTTCTCTCTCTCTATTCCTGTTACCCTCACTGTGTTCTCTCCCTCTATTCCTGTTACCCTCACTGTGTTCTCTCTCTCTATTCCCGTTACCCTCACTGTGTTCTCTCTTTCTATTCCCGTTACCCTCACTGTGTTCTCTCTCTCTCTATTCCTGTTACCCTCACTGTGTTCTCTCTCTCTCTATTCCCGTTACCTTCACTGTGTTCTCTCCCTCTATTCCTGTTACCCTCACTGTGTTCTCTCCCTCTATTCCTGTTACCCTCACTGTGTTCTCTCTCTCTCTATTCCCGTTACCTTCACTGTGTTCTCACCCTGTATTCCTTTTATCCTCACTGTGTTCTCTCTCTCTATTCCTGTTATCCTCACTGTGTTCTCTCTCTCTATTCCTGTTACCCTCTCTGTGTTCTCTCTCTATTCCTGTTACCCTCACTATTTTCTCTCTCTCGATTCCTGTTACCCTCACTGTGTTCTCTCTCTATTCCTGTTACCCTCACTGTGTTCTCTCTCTCTATTCCTGTTACCCTCACTGTGTTCTCTCTCTATTCCTGTTACCCTCACTGTGTTCTCTCTCTCTATCCTGTTACCCTCACTTTGTTCTCTCTGTATTCCTGTTACCCTCACTGTTTTCTTTCTCTCTATTCCTGTTACAGTCACAGTGTTCTCTCTCTCTATTCCTGTTACCCTCACTGTGTTCTCTCTCTCTATTCCTGTTACCCTCACTGTGTTCTCTCTCTATTCCTGTTACCCTCACTGTGTTCTTTCTCTCTATTCCTGTTACCCTCACTGTGTTCTCTCTCTCTATTCCTGTTACCCTCACTGTGTTCTCTCTCTATTTCTATTACCCTTACTGTGTTCTCTCTCTCTATACCCGTTACCCTCACTGTGTTCTCTCTCTCAATTCCTGTTACCCTCACTGTTTTCTCTCTCTCTATTCCTGTTACCCTCACTGTGTTCTCTCTCTATTTCTGTTACCCTCACTGTGTTCTCTCTCTCTATTCCTGTTACCCTCAATGTGTTCTCTCTCTCTCTATTCCTGTTACCCTCACTGTGTTCTCTCTCTCTATTCCTGTTACCCTCACTGTGTTCTCTCTCTCTATTCCTGTTACCCTCACTGTGTTCTCTCTCTATTCCTGTTAACCTCAATGTGTTCTTTACTCTATTTCTGTTACCCTCACTGTGTTCTCTCTCTCTATTCCTGTTACCCTCACTATGTTCTCTCTCTATTTCTGTTACCCTCAATGTGTTATCTCTCTATTCCTGTTACCCTCACTGTTTTCTCTCTCTATATTCCTGTTACCCTCACTGTGTTCTCTCTCTATTCCTGTTACCCTCACTGTTTTCTCTCTCTCTATTCCTGTTACCCTCACTGTGTTCTCGCTCTATTCCTGTTACCCTCACTGTGTTCTCTCTCTCTATTCCTGTTACCCTCACTGTGTTCTCTCTCTCTATTCCCGTTACCCTCACTGTGTTCTCTCTCTCTATTCCTGTTACCCTCACTGTGTTCTCTCTCTATTCCCGTTACCCTCACTGTGTTCTCTCTCTCTATTCCTGTTACCCTCACTGTGTACTCCCTCTATAGCTGTTACCCTCACTGAGTTCTCTCCCTCTATTCATGTTACCCTCACTGTGTTCTCTCTCTCTATTCCTGTTAACCTCACTGTGTTCTCTTTCTCTATTCCTGTTACCCTCACTGTGTTCTCTCTCTATTCCTATTACCTTCACTGTGTTCTCTCTCTCTATTCCTGTTACCCTCACTTTGTTCTCTCTCTATTCCTGTTACCCTCACTGTGTTCTTTCTCTCTATTCCTGTTACCCTAACTGTGTTCTCTCTCTCTATTCCTGTTACCATCGCTATGTTCTCTCTCTATTCCGGTTACCCTCACTGTGTTCTCCTTCTCTATTCCTGTTACCCTCACTGTGTTCTCTCTCTATTCCTGTTACCCTCACTGTGTTCTTTCTCTCTATTCCTGTTACCCTCACTGTGTTCTCTCTCTCTATTCCTGTTACCCTCACTGTGTTCTCTCTCTATTCCTATTACTACTCACTGTTTTCTCTCTCTCTATTCCCGTTACTTTCACTGTTTTCTCTCTCTCTATTCCTGTTACCCTCACTGTGTTCTCTCTGTCTATTCCTGTTACCCTCACTGTGTTCTCTCTCTCTATTCCTTTTACCCTACTGTGTTCTCTCTCTATTCCTGTTACCCTCACTGTGTTCTCTCTCTATTCATGTTACCATCACTGTGTTCTCTCTCTCTATTCCTGTTACCCTACTGTGTTCTGTCTCTATTCCTGTTACCCTCACTGTGTTCTCTCTCTCTATTCCTGTTACCCTCACTGTGTTCTCTCTCTCTATTCCTGTTACCCTCACTGTGTTCTCTCTCTCTATTCCCGTTACCCTCACTGTGTTATCTCTCTCTATTCCCGTTACCCTCACTGTGTTCTCTCTCTCCATTCCCGTTACCTTCAGTGTGTTTTCTCCCTCTATTCCTGTTACCCTCACTGTGTTCTCTCTCTATTCCTGTTACCCTCACTGTGTTCTCTCTCTATTCCTGTTACCCTCACTTTGTTCTCACTCTATTCCTGTTACCCTCACTGTTTTCTTTCTCTCTATTCCTGTTACCCTCACTGTGTTCTCTCTCTCTGTTCCTGTTACCCTCACTATGTTCTCTCTCTATTCCTGCTACCCTCACTGTGTTCTCTCTCTCTATTCCTGTTACCCTCACTGTGTTCTCTCTCTATTCCTGTTACCCTCACTGTGTTCTCTCTCTCCATTCCTGTTACCCTCACTGTGTTCTCTCTCTATTCCTATTCCCCTCACTGTGTTCTCTCTCTCTATTCCTGTTACCCTCACTGTGTTCTCTCTCTTTTCCTGTTACCCTCACTGTGTTCTCTCTCTCTATTCCTGTTACCCTCACTTTGTTCTCTCTCTATTCCTGGTACCCTCACTGTTTTCTTTCTCTCTATTCCTGTTACCCTCACTGTATTCTCTCTCTCTATTCCTGTTACCCTCACTATGTTCTCTCTCTATTCCTGTTACCCTCACTGTGTTCTCTCTCTTTTCCTGTTACCCTCACTGTGTTCTCTCTCTCTATTCCTGTTACCCTCACTTTGTTCTCTCTCTATTCCTGGTACCCTCACTGTTTTCTTTCTCTCTATTCCTGTTACCCTCACTGTATTCTCTCTCTCTATTCCTGTTACCCTCACTATGTTCTCTCTCTATTCCTGTTACCCTCACTGTTTTCTTCCTCTCTATTCCTGTTACCCTCACTGTATTCTCTCTCTCTATTCCTGTTACCCTCACTATGTTCTCTCTCTATTCCTGTTACCCTCACTGTGTTCTCTCTCTTTTCCTGTTACCCTCCAGGAAAGTAGGACCTCAAAAGTAGTAATCTCGGGATTGCTACCAGTGCCACGTGATAGTCAGAGTAGGAATCGCAGGATAGCGCAGATGAATACGTGGCTTGAGCAGTGGTGCAGCAGGTAGGGATTCAAATTCCTGGGGCATTGGGACCGGTTCTGGGGGAGGTGGGACCAGTACAAACCGGACGGTCTGCACCTGGGCAGGACTGGAACCAATGTCCTAGGGGGAGTGTTTGCTAGTGCTGTTGGGGAGGATTTAAACTAATATGGCAGGGGGATGGGAACCAATGCAGGGAGACAGAGGGAAACAAAAAGGAGACAAAAGCAAAAGACAGAAAGGAGAAGAGGAAAAGTGGAGGGCAGAGAAACCCAAGGCAAAAAACAAAAAGGGCCACTGTACAGCAAAATTCTAAAAGGACAAAGGGTGTTAATAAAACAAGCCTGAAGGCTTTGTGTCTTAATGCAAGGAGTATCCGCAATAAGGTGGATGAATTAATTGTGCAAATAGATGTTAACAAATATGATGTGATTGGGATTACGGAGACGTGGCTCCAGGATGATCAGGGCTGGGAACTCAACATTCAGGGGTATTCAACATTCAGGAAGGATAGAATAAAAGGAAAAGGAGGTGGGGTAGCATTGCTGGTTAAAGAGGAGATTAATGCAATAGTTAGGAAAGACATTAGCTTGGATGATGTGGAATCTATATGGGTAGAGCTGCAGAACACCAAAGGGCAAAAAACGTTAGTAGGAGTTGTGTACAGACCTCCAAACAGTAATAGGGATGTTGGGGAGGGCATTAAACAGGAAATTAGGGGTGCATGCAATAAAGGTGTAGCAGTTATAATGGGTGACTTTAATATGCACATAGATTGGGCTAGCCAAACTGGAAGCAATACGGTGGAGGAGGATTTCCTGGAGTGCATAAGGGATGGTTTTCTAGACCAATATGTTGAGGAACCAACTAGGGGGGAGGCCATCTTAGACTGGGTGTTGTGTAATGAGAGAGGATTAATTAGCAATCTCATTGTGCGAGGCCCCTTGGGGAAGAGTGACCATAATATGGTGGAATTCTGCATTAGGATGGAGAATGAAACAGTAATTTCAGAGACCATGGTCCAGAACTTAAAGAAGGGTAACTTTGAAGGTATGAGGCGTGAATTGGCTAGGATAGATTGGCGAATGATACTTAGGGGGTTGACTGTGGATGGGCAATGGCAGACATTTAGAGACCGCATGGATGAAGTACAACAATTGTACATTCCTGTCTGGCGTAAAAATAAAAAGGGGAAGGTGGCTCAACCGTGGCTATCTAGGGAAATCAGGGATAGTATTAAAGCCAAGGAAGTGGCATACAAATTGGCCAGAAATAGCAGCGAACCTGGGGACTGGGAGAAATTTAGAACTCAGCAGAGGAGGACAAAGGGTTTGATTAGGACAGGGAAAATGGAGTACGAGAAGAAGCTTGCAGGGAACATTAAGGCGGATTGCAAAAGTTTCTATAGGTATGTAAAGAGAAAAAGGTTGGTGAAGACAAACGTAGGTCCACTGCAGTCAGAATCAGGGGAAGTCATAACGGGGAACAAAGAAATGGCGGACCAATTGAACAAGTACTTTGGTTCGGTATTCACTAAGGAGGATACAAACAACCTTCCGGATATAAAAGGGGTCAGAGGGTCTAGTAAGGAGGGGGAACTGAGGGAAATCTTTATTAGTCGGGAAATTGTGTTGGGGAAATTGATGGGATTGAAGGCCGATAAATCCCCAGGGCCTGATGGATTGCATCCTAGAGTACTTAAGGAGGTGGCCTTGGAAATAGCGGATGCATTGACAGTCATTTTCCAACATTCCATTGACTCTGGATCAGTTCCTATGGAGTGGAGGGTAGCCAATGTAACCCCACTTTTTAAAAAAGGAGGGAGAGAGAAAACAGGGAATTATAGACCGGTCAGCCTGACCTCAGTAGTGGGTAAATTGATGGAATCAATTATTAAGGATGTCATAGCAGTGCATCTGGAAAATGGTGACATGATAGGTCCAAGTCAGCATGGATTTGTGAAAGGGAAATCATGCTTGACAAATCTTCTGGAATTTTTTGAGGATGTTTCCAGTAAAGTGGACAAAGGAGAACCAGTTGATGTGGTATATTTGGACTTTCAGAAGGCTTTCGACAAGGTCCCACACAAGAGATTAATGTGCAAAGTTAAAGCACATGGGATTGGGGGTAGTGTGCTGATGTGGATTGAGAACTGGTTGTCAGACAGGAAGCAAAGAGTAGGAGTAAACGGGTACTTTTCAGAATGGCAGGCAGTGACTAGTGGAGTGCCGCAAGGTTCTGTGCTGGGGCCCCAGCTGTTTACATTGTACATTAATGATTTAGACGAGGGGATTAAATGCAGTATCTCCAAATTTGCAGATGATACTAAGTTGGGTGGCAGTGTGAGCTGCGAGGAGGATGCTATTAGGCTGCAGAGTGACTTGGATAGGTTAGGTGAGTGGGCAAATGCATGGCAGATGAAGTATAATGTGGATAAATGTGAGGTTATCCACTTTGGTGGTAAAAACAGAGAGACAGACTATTATCTGAATGGTGACAGATTAGGAAAAGGGAAGGTGCAACGAGACCTGGGTGTCATGGTACATCAGTCATTGAAGGTTGGCATGCAGGTACAGCAGGCGGTTAAGAAAGAAAATGGCATGTTGGCCTTCATAGCGAGGGGATTTGAATACAGGGGCAGGGAGGTGTTGCTACAGTTGTACAGGGCCTTGGTGAGGCCACACCTGGAGTATTGTGTACAGTTTTGGTCTCCTAACTTGAGGAAGGACATTCTTGCTATTGAGGGAGTGCAGCGAAGGTTCACCAGACTGATTCCCGGGATGGCGGGACTGACCTATCAAGAAAGATTGGATCAACTGGGCTTGTATTCACTGGAGTTCAGAAGAATGAGAGGGGATCTCATAGAAACGTTTAAAATTCTGACGGGTTTAGACAGGTTAGATGCAGAAAGAATGTTCCCAATGTTGGGGAAGTCCAGAACCAGGGGTCACAGTCTGAGGATAAGGGGTAAGCCATTTAGGACCGAGATGAGGAGAAACTTCTTCACCCAGAGAGTGGTGAACCTGTGGAATTCTCTACCACAGAAAGTAGTTGAGGCCAATTCACTAAATATATTCAAAAGGGAGTTAGATGAAGTCCTTACTACTCGGGGGATCAAGGGTTATGGCGAGAAAGCAGGAAGGGGGTACTGAAGTTTCATGTTCAGCCATGAACTCATTGAATGGCGGTGCAGGCTAGAAGGGCTGAATGGCCTACTCCTGCACCTATTTTCTATGTTTCTATGTTTCTATGTTTCTCGCTCTCTATTCCTGTTACCCTCGCTGTGTTCTCTTTCTCTATTCCTGTTACTCTCACTGTGTTCTCTCACTCTTTTCCTGTTACCCTCTCTGTGTTCTCTCTCTATTCCTGTTACCCTCATTGTGTTCTCTCTCTATTCCTGTTACCCTCATTGTGTTCTCTCTCTCTTCCTCTTACCCTCGCTGTGTTCTCATTCTCTGTTCCTGTTACTCTCACTGTGTTCTCTCACTCTATTCCTGTTACCCTCTCTGTGTTTTCTCTCTATTCCTGTTACCCTCACTGTGTTCGCTCTCTCTATTCCTGTTACCCTCACTGTGTTCTCTCTCTCTATTCCCGTTACCCTCACGGTGTTCTCTCCCTCTATTCCTATTACCCTCATTGTGTTCTCTCTCTATTCCTATTACCCTCATTGTGTTCTCTCTCTATTCCTGTTACCCTCACTGTGTTCTCTCTCTCTATTCCCGTTACCCTCACTGTGTTCTCTCTCTATTCCCGTTACCCTCACGGTGTTCTCTCCCTCTATTCCTGTTACCCTCACTCTGTTCTCTCTCTATTCCTGTTACTCTCACTGTGTTCTCACTCTCTTTTCCTTTTGCCCTCACCATATTCCCGCTCTGTATTCCTGTTACCCTCACTGTGTTCTTTCCCCTGTTTCAGGCTTCACGCAGTGTTTTCCTGTGATTTTCCTCATGGGCCTCCTTCCACAGATTAATACTTTTCTCACCTATTTGCTGGAACAAGTAGACATGCACATCTTTGGTGGATCAGGTACGTATGCCACAAGTTTTCTTTACTGCTTTAAATTATGGAAAAGGCAAATCAAAAACTACGTGAAGTGTTCCATGCTAAAATGTGTTCCTGGGTAGAAGCTAATTTAAGGTTTATAGTTAACTAATAATTACTTTCTGTTTCCACGAGATTTGAATACATTTGCCACCAAGCCTCTGTAAATAGCACCCCATGGGCAAAAGATTCGTTCGAGCCGGGTTTGAGACGGTGGCTCTGTCTCGGCGCTAATTTAAGGTTCGCCGTCTCGAGCCGGGATATTCACTATTCCTGCCCAAAGAGAGGACTGCAGCACTCAGGCAAGCGTTATCACCACCCATCGGGCGCTGTGGGGCGCTAGCACTGCGGGGCTTCTGAAGGTCTGTCGCTAGGAAACCAGCATCCCGGCGCCTAGAGGGGAGGTCAGCTGGACCACCCGAGAAACTGAGAGAAAGTGGACGGAAGAATGGGAAACTTCAGCAGCAGTATGTCAGAGCTCACAGAAGCGCAGCAACGTTAAATGATTTTACACTGAACACCCACCAGCTCCTGCGTTATAACATGGCCCCGGGGCTCCCGTGGAGCTCCCGTGCTCCCTGTCACCGATGGCGTCGGGCGCTACGGCAGGCGAGAGGAGCGAAGTCAAAACCGAAAATGCTGGGAATCTCAGCGGGTTAGGCAGTATCTGTGGAGAGGAAACAGAGTTAACATTTCAGGTCGATGACCCTTCGTCCACTCCACAGATGCTGCCTGACCCGCTGAGATTCCCAGCATTTTCTGTTTTTATTCCCGATTCCAGCATCCGCAGTATTTTGCTTTTGCGAAAGGAGCGAAGTTTGGGATCGCGGCGCTCGCGTGGCGATACTCGCTCATGACATCACCAAGTGGGCGGTGCTAGAGCATCCAGCATCGACTGTTAGCGCCCCCCCCGCTAAGCCTCCAGTGACGTTGGCGGCAGGCACTGACAGTGCGGTGCCTGGGCACTACTGCGAGATGCTGAGCAAACGAATGTTTCTATGGCCCGGGTCGGTGTGGTCGCTGGGGTTATATCGGTGAGCACTGTCCAGGCTGGCCGGGGAGCAGAAAGGGCAGTGTGGCGGTATACCACTCCAGGGAGCAGCAGGAGAGCAACGGCAGCGAAGAGGGACGTCTCCAAGATCCAGGTCGGTGATTGGAGCATGGGCAGGTACAGCAGGAGCGGCGAGATCGGGGCGATGGAGCGGCGAGAGGCTGTAGAGGGATATGATCGGGGCCCAGGAGAGGCGCGAGTTCAGGGCTCAGAAGAGGCGAGGGCCTAGTGGCAGCGTGGGCCAGCCCACACTGCGATATGTGTGCGCACTAGGTCTGTGCAGCAGAACTTAGTCTCTAGTTAGTCCTGGTTAACCCTTGCCACTGGACCAAGACCTAGCTCAGTCAAGCCCGTGTGGTGGCTGGTGTGCAACGGTCACCACACATTAAAAAAATCCACGCACAGGCATCTTCCACCCTTCAGGATGTAGTTCAAGATCTGGAATATTAGGTCCTTCATTGAAACACCTGTGAACTTTTTGACGTGGAAGCAAGTCCTCCTCGATTCGCGGGACTGCCTATGATGTTGATGATGATGATTGACTGCCCCAGGTTAGAGTGGGGGATATCAGCCAGATTTCTTGCTCTGAATCAGCACTGAGCAAGCACTGCTGGAGGGACGTGTGTGTGGACATCAGATAGGACAGGGATGGTCACAGCAGACATGCTTCAGTGGTCAGGCGCACACCTGGACAAAGGCCTGAGGCCTGTGGGACAGACCGGGCGCTAGTGTGGAACCATTACTCGGTGCGAAGGGGATAACACTGTCACAGAAATTTAACGAGGCGAAAAAAAGCTTAAACCTCGGCCAATTATAGAATCATACAACAGTACAGCACAGAAGGAGGCCATTCGGCCCATCGCATCTGCGTCAGCTCCTTCGAATAGCAATCCCTTAAGTCCCATCCCCTGCTCTTTCCCCACATCCCTGCTAGTTTTTCTGTCTCAGTATTTATACAATTCCCTTTTGAAGGACAATCGTGAATCTGTGTCACCACCCTATCAGGCAGTGCCTTCTAACTTCTCACCACTCGCTGGGTAAACATGTTTTACCTCATGTCGCCTCTGGTTCTTTTGTCAATCACATTAAATCTGTGCCCTCCAGCTGTCGACCCTTCGTGTCTCTTTATTTACTCTGTCCAAACTCTTCATGAATTTAAACACCTCGATCAAACCTCCTCTTAGCTTTTGATCTAAGGAGAGGGGAAAACGGGAAAAACAAGCTGGAAAATTCCTCTCCTCCCCCCTAAGGCGATGGAAATGAGTCCCGGGGATCACTCTGACCCGCACCAGCCTGTTCCACAGCTCCAATATTCTCTGGGAAAAGAAGAACTGCCTTACATTCAACCTGGATCTGTCCTGGCATAACTTCATTTTATAAACTTCGATCGAGTCTACTATTTACATGGCCATTTGGTTTTTCTCTCTTGGGTTGAGTGGAGCACCACTGTTCCTTCAGGAGCCTCGCCTGCTCCATGATATTAGGAGGCCCAAGCCTCTTTCACATTCTACGATCAGCAGCAATCAATAATGGGGAACAGGGAAATGGCAGAGACGTTCAACAAATATTTTGTATCAGTCTTCACGGCAGAAGACACTAAATCATCCCAATAGTGTATAATCAAGGGGCTACAGGGAGGGAGGAACTTAATACAATCACTATCACTAATGAAGTAGTACTTGGTAAAATAATGGGACTAAAGGCGAACAAGTTCCCTGGACTTGATGCCTTACATCCTCGGGTCTTAAGAGAAGTGGCTGCAGAGATAGTGGATGCATTGGTTGTAATCTACCAAAATTCCCTGGATTCTGAGGCGGCCCCAGCGGATTGGAAAACCACAAATGTAACGCCCTCATTTAAAAAATAAGGCAGACAGAAAGCAGGAAACTATAGACCAGTTAGCCTAACATCTGACATTGGGAAAATGCTGGAGTCCATTATTAAAGAATCAGTAGCAGGACATTTGGAAACGCATAATTCAATCAAGCAGAGTCAGCATGGTTTTATGAAAGGGAAATCATGTTTGACAAATTTGCTGGAGTTCTTTGGGGATGTAACAAGCAGGGTGGATAAGGGGGAACCAGTGGATGTGGTGTATATGGATTTCCAAAAGGCATTCAATAAGGGTTAACCACATAAGAAGTTACTGCACAAGATAAAAGCTCACGGGGTTGGGTATAATATATTAGCATGGATAGAGGATTGGCTAACTAACAGAAAACAGAGAGTCGGGATAAATGGGTCATATTCCGGTTAGCAGACAGTAACTAGTGGGGTGCCGCAGGAATTGGTGCTGGGACCTCAACTATTTACAATCTATATTAATGACTTGGATGAAGGGACTGAGTGTAATTTAGCCAAGTTTACTGATGATATAAATATGGGAAGGAAAACAAATTGTGAGGAGGACACAAAAAACCTGCAAAGGGATATAGACAGGCTAAGTGAGTGGGGAAAAAATCTAGCAGATGGAGTATAATGTGGGAAAATGTGAGGTTATCCAGTTTGGCAGAAATAAGAGAAAAGCAGGTTATAATTTAAATGGAGAAAAATTGCAAAGTGCCGCAGTACAGAGAGACCTGGGGGTCATTGTGCATGAAACACAAAAATTTAGTATGCAGGTACAGCAAGTAATCAGGAAGGCAAATGGAATGTTGGCCTTTATTGCAAGGGGGAGAGAGTATAAATGCAGAGAAGTCCTGCTACAACTGTACAGGGTATTAGTGAGGCCACACCTAGAGTACTGCGTACAGTTTTGGTCTCCGTATTTAAGGAAGGATAACTTGCATTGGAGGCTGTTCAGAGAAGGTTCACTAGGTTGATTCTGGGGGTTGACTTATGAGGAAAGGTTGAGTAGGTTGGGCCTATACACATTGGAGTTCAGAAGAATGAGAGGTGATCTTATTGAAACATATAAGATATTGAGAGGGCTTGACAAGGTGGATGCAGAGAGGATATTTCCACTCATAGGGGAAACTAAAACTGGGAGACATAGTCTTAGAATAAGGGGCCGCCCATTTAAAACTGAGATGAGGAGAAATTTCTTCTCTCGGAGGGTTGTAATTCTATGGAATTCTCTGCCCCAGAGAGCTGTGGAGGCTGGGTCATTGAATATATTTAAGGTGGAGATAGACAAATTTTTGAGCAATAAGGGAATAAGGGGTTATGGGGAGTGGGCAGGGCAGTGGAGCTGAGTCCATGATCAGATCAGCCATGATCCCATTGAACGGCGGAGCAGGCTCGAGGGGCCAAATGGCCTTCTCCTGCTCCTATTTCTTATGTTCTTATGTTCTCACTGTGCCCTACCTCTTTTGGTCAGTCTCTTCTCTGCACTGTCTGTACAATCTCTGTTTGCTGTCTCTCTGGGTCAGCCTCTCAGAACCCGCCCCCCCTCGCCTCCCCTCCCCTCCTTCCCTCCCCTCCCCCCCGCCCCACCTCCATAGTCCAGTTTCTCAAATACAACCTACAACACCAGCAACAACTTGCATTTATATTGTGTCTTTAACTTTAGTAAAAGCATCCAGGGCGCTTCACGGGAGTGTTATCAGACAATAATTCACATCGAGCCACATAAAAGGAGGTATTTGTCAAGGTGACCAAAAGCTTGGTCAAGGAGGTAGGTTTTACCTCTCATAACAGCACTCAGTAACAGGAACATAGGAACAGGAGGCCATTCAGCTCCCCAACCCTGTTCCGTCATTCAATGAGAGAAGGGCTGATCTGTCCTCTAACTTCACATACCCGCCTTTGCCCCATATCCCTTAATACTTTTGGTTAACAAAAATCTATCGATATCGGATTTAAAATTAACAATTGATCTAATATCAATTGCCGTTTGTGGATGTTGGTTCCAAACTTGTACCACCCTTTGTGTGTACAAGTGTTTCCCAACTTCACTCCTGAAACGTCTGGCTCTTATTTTTAGACTATGTCCCCAGTACTAGACTCCCCAACCAGCGGAAAAAGTCTCTCTATCTACCCTATCTGTTGCCCTTATCATCTTGAAAACTTTAATCAAATCACCCCTTAACCTTCTAAATTCCAGGGAATACAACTCTAATTTGTGTAATCTCTCCTCGTAACTTAACCCTTGAAGTCAGGGTACCATTCTAGTAAACCTACACTGCACTCCCTCCAAGGCCAATATATCCTTCCTAAGGTGCCCAGAACTGCTAACATTACACCAGGTATGGTCTGACCAGGTGTGGTCTGACCAGGTGTGGTCTGACCAGGTGTGGTCTAACCAGGTGTGGTCTGACCAGGTGTGGTCTGACCAGGTGTGATCTAACCAGGTGTGGTCTAACCAGGACTTTGTATAGCTGTACCATAACTTCTAACCCTTGTATTCCACCACTCTAGATATAAAGGCCATTTCGCCTTTCTGGTTATTTTCTGTACCTGTTCATGACGTTGTAATGATCAATGCATATGGACCCCTAAGGCTTTTTGGACCACCACTGTTTCTGGCTTTTCACCATTTAGAAAGTACACTGTTCTATTCATTCTTGGTCCAAAGTCGATGCCCTCACACTTGCCTACCTTGAAATCCAATAGTCTAAGAGCCGAGGGAACTGGCATTTGACACGGTGCCACATACTGCACAAGATAAATGTTCACAGGGTTGGGGGTAATATATTAGCATGGATAGAGGATTGGCTAACTAACAGAAAACAGAGAGTCGGGATAAATGACTCATTCTCGGCTTGGCAATCATTAACTAGTGGGGTGCCGCAGGGATCAGTGCTGGGACCCCAACTATTTACAATCTATATTAACGACTTGGAAGAAGGGACTGAGTGTAACGTAGCCAAGTTTGCTGACGATACAAAGATGGGAGGAAAAGCAACGTGTGAGGAGGACACAAAAAATCTGCAAAAGGACATAGACAGCCTAAGTGAGTGGGCATAAATTTGGCAGCTGAAGTATAATTGTTGGAAAGTGTGAGGTTATGCACTTTGGCAGAAAAAAAATCAAAGAGCAAGTTATTATTTAAATGGAGAAAGATTGCAAAGTGCTGCAGTACAGCGGGACCTGGGGGTACTTCTTCATGAAACACAAAATGTTAGTATGCAGGTACAGCAAGTGATCAGGAAGGCAAATGGAATCTTGGCCTTTATTGCAAAGGGGATAGAGTATAAAAGCAGGGAAGTCTTGCTACATTTATACAGGATATTAGTGAGGCCACACCTGGAATACGGTGTACAGTTTTGGTTACCATATTTAAGAAAGGATATACTTGCTTAAGCTCAGAGAAGGTTCACTAGGTTGATTCTGGAGATGAGGGGGTTGACTTATGAGGAAAGGTTGAATAGGTTGTGCCTCTACTCATTGGAATTCAGAAGAATGAGAGGTGATCTTATCGAAACATATAAGATTATGAGGGGGCTTGACAAGGTGGATGTAGAGAGGATGTTTCCACTGATGGGCGAGACTAGAACTAGGGAGCATAATCTTAAAATAAGGGGCTGCCGATTTAAAACTGAGATGAAGAGAAATTTCTTCTCTGAGGGTTATAAATCTGTGGAATTCGCTGCCTCAGAGAGCTGTGGAAGCTGGGACATTGAATGGATTTAAGAAGGAAATAGACAGTTTCTTAAACGATAAGGGAATAAGGGGTTATGGGGAGCGGGCGGGGAAGTGGAGCTGAGTCCATGATCAGATCAGCCATGATCTTATTAAATGGCGGAGCAGGCTCGAGGGGCCATATGGCCTACTCCTGCTCCTATTTCTTATGTTCTTATGCTATCAAGATGTACATAAAATTAAATGAGCATTTGAGGTGACTTGTAGCCCAGTGTTTAGGACATGGGGTGATGTGGCATTGGAGAATGTTGCAGCCTTTGTGAACTGGAAGGGACGGTGTGCTGATTACTGCTGTGGAGGAATTGGTAAAGTTTAAGAATAAAAGAACGCCCAGAATAATTGTGTTTTTCAGCTGCAACAGGACTGCTCTCCTCGCTGTATGGCTTGTGCCGCAGTTTGCTGGCCGTGTCACTGCTGTATGCTTTGTGCATTGGCACAGTGAAGGTAAGCCCTTAATTGGATGTTTTGGTCATTCACGGCTAACTTAGTCGCACCTGAAAGTAAAGTCAACAAACAGAAATGAACGTTATTGTTCAGGCTTAAGAGGAAGAGACTGGGGTGACACTGGGTGGTAGTGGGAAACAGGTAGCGTGAATTAGTTGTCAGTCTTACAGCCGCCTGATTTCCTTCTCCATTGAAGTCAATGGATCAGTGTAAGGAGGGGTGCATGGTGAAAATCAGGTGGGAGTCTGAATCGGGTTGTAAATGGGGGGGGGGAGAAATCTGGTTGAAGTGGGGTAAATCAGGGGGTAGATCGGGGGGGAGTAGATCGGAGGGTATAGATCGGTAGGGGTGTAGATCGGGGGGGTGTAGATCGGGGGGTAGTGTAGATCGGGGGGGTGTAGATCGGGGGGGTAGACCGGGGGGGTGTAGATGGGGGGGAGTAAATTGGGGGATATAGATTGGGGGGGAGTTGTAGATCGCGGGGGGTGTAGATCGGGAGGGGGGGATGTGTAGTCCGGGGGGGTTGTAGATCGGGGGGGTGTAGACCGGGTAGGGTGTCGATCAGGGGGGGTGTAGACCAGGGGGGGATGTAGATCGGGGGGGGTGTAGATCAGGGCGGTGGTGTAGATCGGGGGTGGTGTAGACCGGGGGGGGGGTGTAGACCGGGGCGGGGTGTAGAACGGGAGGGTGTAGATGTGGGGTACGTGTAGATCAGGGGGGGGATGTAGACCAGTGGGGGGTGTAGACCAGTGGGGGGTGTAGATCAGCGGGGGGTGTAGATCTGGGGGGGTGTAGATGGGCGGGGTGGTGTGTCGGGGGGTGGTGCAGATCAGGGGGGGTGTGTAGATCGGGGGGGTGTAGATCGGGAGGGTGTAGATCGGGGGGTGTATAGATCGGGGGTTGTAGACCGGGAGGGGTGTAGATCAGGGGGGGAGTAGATCGGGGGGTGTAGATCTGGGTGGGTGTAGATCTGGGTGGGTGTAGATCTGGGGGGGTGCAGATCGGGGGGGTGTTGATCAGGGGGGGGTAGATCGTGGTGTGTAGATCGGGGGGGTGTAGATCGGGGGGGCTGTAGATGGGGGGTGTAGATCTGGGGGGGGGTGTAGATCGGGGGGTGTGTAGATCAGGGGGGTGTAGATCTGGAGGGTTGTAGATCGGGGGGGGGTGGAGATTGGGGGTGTGTAGACCTGGGGGGTTGTAGATTGAGGGGGGGGAAGATCGGGGGGGTGTAGATCGGCGGGAGAGTGTAGATCGGGAGAGGTGTACATCAGGGGATAGTGTAGACCGGGGGGGGTGTAGACCGGGGGGGGTTGTAGATCGAGGGAGGGAAGATCGGGGAGGTGTAGATCGGGGGGGGTGGCTGTAGACCGGTGGTGGTGTAGATCGGGATGGGTGTAGGTCGGGGGGGTGTAGCTCGGGAGGGTGTAGATCGGCGGGAGGGTGTAGAAAGGGGTGGGGGGGGGTGTAGATGGGGGGGGGTGTAGATCGGGGAGGGTGTAGATCTGGGGGGGGGGTGTAGATCGAGGGTTGTGTAGATCGGGGGGGGGGGAGATTGGGTCGGTGTAGATCGGGGGTGTAGGTCAGGGGGGTGTAGATCGGGGGGGTGTAGATCGGGGTGTATAGATCGGTGGGGGTGCAGATCGGGGGGGGTGAAGATCGGGGGGGTGTAAATGTGGGGGGGGTTGAGCGGTGGGGCGTAGATCTGGGGGCGTGTAGATCGGGGGGGTGTAGGTCAGGGGGAGTGTAGATGGGCGGTGTGTAGATTGGGGGGTGTAGATCTGGGGGGTGTAGATCGGGGGAGGTGTAGATGGGGTGTGTAGATCTTCGGGTGTGTAGATCTGGGGCGAAGTAGATCTGGGGGGTGTGTAGATCGGGGAGGGGGTGTAGATCTGGGGGGTGTAGATCGGGGGGGTGTAGATCTGGGGGGGTGTAGATCGAGGGGGTGTAGATCTGGAGGTGTAGATCGGGGGGTGTAGATCGGGGTGTGTGTAGATCTGGTGGGGTGTAGATCGGGGGGTGTAGATCTGGGGCGTGTTTAGATCGGGAAGGGGGTGTAGATCTGGGGGGGTGTAGATCTGGGTGGGGGTGTAGATCGGGGAGGGGATGTAGATCTGGGGGGGTGTGTAGATCTGGGGAGGTTGTAGATCTGGGGGGTGTAGATCTGCGGGGGTGTAGATCGGGGGAGGTGTAAATCTGGGGGGGCTGTAGATCGGGGGACTGTAGATCTGGGGGGTGTGCAGATCGGGGGTGTGTAGATCGGGGGGTGGGGGGGGTGTAGATCGGGGGAGTGTACATCGGTGGGGGTGTAGATCAGAGGGGTGTAGATCGGGGGGGTGTAGATGTGGGGGGGGAGATCGGGGGGTGTAGATCTGGGGGGGTGTAGATCGGGGGGTTGATCGGGGGGTTGATTGGTGGGGTGTAGATCTGGGGGGGCTGTAGATCGGGGGGTTGTAGATCAGGGGGGTGTAGATTGGGGGGTTGTAGATCGGGGGGAATGTAGATCGGGTGGTTGTAGATCGGGGGGGTTGTAGATCGGGTAGGGTGTAGATCGGGTGGTTTTAGATCGGGGGCGTTGTAGATCGGGGGGGTTGTAGATCGGGGGCTGTAGATCGGGGAGTATGTAGATCGGGGTGGGTGTAGATCGGGGGTTTGTAGATCTGGGGGTGTAGATCGGGGGGTTGTAGATCGGGGGGGTGTAGATCGGTAGGGTGTAGATCGGGCAGGTGTAGTTCGGGGGGTGTAGATCGGGCGGGTGTAGTTCAGGGGGGGTGTAGATCGGCGGGAGGGTGTAGATAGGGGGGGTAGATCAAGGGGGTGTAGATCGGGGGGGTGTAGATTGGTGGGGGTGTAGATCGGGTGGGTGTAGATCGGGGGGGGTGTAGATCTGTGCGGTTGTAGATCAGTGGGGTGTAGATCTGGGGGGGTGTAGTTCGGGGGGGTGTAGATCGGGGGGGTGTAGATCGGGAGGGTGTAGATCGGGGGGTTGTAGTTCGGGGGTGTAGATTGGGGGGTGTAGATCGGGGTGGGGCTGCAGACCAGTGGGGGTGTAGACCGGTGGGGGTGTAGATCGGCGGGGTGTAGATTGGTGGCGTGTAGATCGGGGGGAGGGTGTAAATACGGGGGGGGTGTAGATCGTTGGGGGGTGTAGATCGGGGGGTGTAGATCGGGGTGTGTGTAGATCTGGTGGGGTGTAGATCGGCGGGAGGGTGTAAATAGGGGGGGGTGTAGATCATTGGGGGGTGTAGATCGGGGGGTGTAGATCGGGGTGTGTGTAGATCTGGGGGTTGTAGATCGGGGGGTGTAGATCTGGGGCGTGTGTAGATCGGGGAGGGGGTGTAGATCTGGGGGGGATGTAGATCTGGGTGGGGGAGTAGATCGGGGAGGGGATGTAGATCTATGGGGGTGTGTAGATCTGGGGAGGTTGCAGATCTGGGGGATGTAGATCTGGGGGGGTGTAGATCGGGGGAGGTGTAAATCTGGGGGGGCTGTAGATCGGGGGGCTGTAGATCTGGGGGGGTGTGTAGATCAGGGGTGTGTAGATCGGGGGGTGGAGGGGTGTAGATCGCGAGAGTGTAGATCGGTGGGGGTGTAGATCGGAGGGGTGTAGATCGGGGGGGTGTAGATGTGGGGGGGGAGATCGGGGGGTGTAGATCTGGGGGGGTGTAGATCGGGGGGTTGATCGGGTGGTTGATCGGTGGGGTGTAGATCTGGGGGGGTGTAGATCGGGGGGTTGATCGGGTGGTTGATCGGTGGGGTGTAGATCTGGGGGGGCTGTAGAACGAGGGGTGTAGTTCGGAGGGAGTGTAGATGGGCGGTGTGTAGATCGGGGGGTGTAGATCTGGGGGTTGTAGATCGGCGGGGGGTGTAGATTGGGGGGATGGGGTGTAGATCGGGGGGGGTGTAGATTGGGGGCTATGTAGTTCGGGGGGATGTAGATCAGGGGGGTGTAGATCGGGTGGTTGTAGATCGGGGGGAATGTTGATCGGGGTGGGTGTAGATCGGGGGGTTGTAGATCGGGGGGTGTAGATCGGGGGGTGTAGATCGGGGGTTGTAGATCGGGGGGGGTAGATCGGGAGAGTGTAGATCGGAGGTGTGTAGTTCGGGGGCTGTAGATCAGGCGGGTGTAGATCAGGGGGGGTGTAGATCAGCGGGAGGGTGTAGATAGGGGGGGGTGTAGATCGGGGGTGTAGATCGGCGGGGGTGTAGATCAGGGGGGTGTAGATCGGGGGGGTGTAGATCGCGGGGGGTGTAGATCGGGGGGTATAGATCGGGGAAGGGGTGCAGATCTGGGGTGGGTGTAGATCGGGGGCGTGTAGATCTGGGGGGTTGTCGATTGGTGGGGTGTAGATCTGGTGGGGGTGTAGTTCGGGGGGCGTGTAGATCGGGGGGTGTAGATCGGGAGGGTGTAGATCGGGGGGTTGTAGTTCGGGGGTGTAGATTGGGGGGTGTAGATCGGGGTGGGGCTGCAGACCGGTGGGGGTGTAGACCGGTGGGGGTGTAGATCGGCGGGGTGTAGATTGGGGGGGTGTAGATCGGCGGGAGGATGTAGATAGGGGGGGGTGTAGATCAGGGGGGGTGTAGATCGTTGGGGGGTGTAGATCGGGGGTGGGGTGTAGATCGGGGGAGTGTAGATCGGGGAGGGTGTAGATCAGGGGGTGTTGATCGTGGGGGTGTGTAGATCGGGGGTGTTGTAGATCGGGGGTGGGGTGTAGATCGGGGGGTGTAGATCGGGGGAGGGGTGTAAATCAGGGGGGTGTAGATCAGGGGTGTAGATCGGGGGGGTGTAGATCTGGGGGGGTGTAGATCGGTGGGGTCTAGATCTGGGCGGGGTGTAGATCGGGGGGGGTGTAGATCTGAAGGGTTGTAGATGGGGGGGTGTAGATCGGGGGGTGTAGATCTGGGGGCGGTGTAAATCGGGGGGTGTAGATCGGGGGGGGTGTAGATCTGAAGGGTTGTAGATGGGGGGGTGTAGATCGGGGGGTGTAGATCTGGGGGCGGTGTAGATCGGGGGGTGTAGATCGGGGGGGTGTAGAACGGGGGGGTGTAGATCGGGGGAGTGTAGATCGGGGGGGGGTGTAGATCTGGGGGTGTGTAGATCTGGGGGGGTGTAGATCTGGCGGGTGTAGATCGGGGTGGGTGTAGATCTGGGGGGGCTTTGGATCAGAGGGGGTGTAGATCTGGGGGTGGGTGTAGATCGGGGGGGTGTATATCGGGTGTGTGTAGATCGAGGTGGTGTAGATCGGGGTGTGTAGATCACGGGGGTGTAGATCGGGGGGGTGTAGATCGGGGGGTGTAGATCGGGGACGGTGTAGATCTGGGGGGGTGTAGATCGGGGGGGTGTAGATCTGGGGGGGTAGATCGGGGGTGTAGATCTGTGGGGGGTGTAGATCGGGGGGGTGTAGATCGGGGAGGGTGTTGATCTGGGGGGGTGTAGATCGAGGGGTGTGTAGATCGGGGGTTGTAGATCGGGGGGGTG